>NW_028318243.1:610000-737500 GCF_062004578.1 Staurois parvus | reverse complement strand
TCCTTCACCAAAGATTCACTCATCCTGTACTCAAGATTCACCCATATTTAACCCCTTCCCTTCTAGAGCAATCTTTCTTGCACGCGTAAAAATCTGCACTTTTGGCCATGAAAATTACTTATAATACAAGATAATAATCCCTAATAATAATAATAATAATAATAAAAATAATAATAAAAATGTAATAATGTCCAAAATGTCTGTTAAATATACAGGACTACCCCGTGTGGGATGTAAAATGCCTGCATGAATATAGTACAAACTTTGGTTAATCAAATCCCCCCAAGGAAATTGTTAAACTCTCTCTCTTCTCATTTTTTCCTCTTGTTCCTTTTCTTCTTCTCTTTACTTTTCTTCTCTTCTCTTCTCTTCTCTTCTCGCTCTCTCATTCTCTCTTTCCTTCTCTTTCCCTCTCTTTCCTTTTCGTCTTCTCTTGTCTTCTCTCCACTCCTCTCCTCTCTTCTCTTCTTTTCTCTTCTCCTCTTCTCCTCTCTTCTCTTTCCTTTTCTTACTCCTCTTCTCTTTTCTTCTCTTCTCTTCTCTTCTCTTCTCGCTCTCTCATTCTCTCTTTCCTTCTCTTTCCTTTTCTTCCTCTCTCGTCTCGCTCTCTTCTCCTCTCATTCTCTCTTTCCTTTTCTTCCTCTCTCCTCCTCTCGCTCTCTTCTCCTCTCATTCTCTCTTTCCTTTTCTTCCTCTCTCCTCCTCTCGCTCTCTTCTCCTCTCATTCTCTCTTTCCTTCTCTTTCTCTTTCCTTTTTGCTCTCTACTCCTTGCTGCCTCTGTCTCTTAAATTCTCAACCTTTTATCTCATTCTCTCTCCCTTTTCTCTTTTCTCTTCCCTTTGTCCCTCCATGTCACAGCTCAGTCCAGGAGTTCTCACATATCCTCTTCCAGGAGTCCAGTCCTCTTTGATTCCTCTCCAGCGCCTACAACCCCAGAGACATTCCGAAAGTCCCTCTCCAGATAGTTTCCAGCCTTCCATTCTTTTCATTCATCACTCCCTATACTTCCTATTGCACAGATTCCTTTCATAGAGTAGCTGGGGACAATAGAGACTCCGAATGTTCTGAGACATCACTGAAGAAGACTTCATATGTTGTCATGACCTGTTTCTCCTGCTGGTGGCATTGTGCTTCCCTGGGCAGAAAGCTGCAGTTTTTGTGTCCACCAGCAGGTGTTTCCCAGCAATCAGCTTCACCTGGACACACCTGCTGGGAGGGTACTTCACCGCTTCCGCACCTCCCTACAGCAGAAGTACTGGTGCGCAAAATTGCGTGTATATATATATATATAAATATATATGTGATTTTGCAGTTCTGGGTAGGTGGCGTACGCACGCCCTACTCGCACCGCTGTTCGCGGCCTCAGCTGTCAATCACCGGGTCCCGGTCCCCACTGGCACCCGGTGATCTCCGAGGATTTCCGATGGGGGAGAGACCTCTGTGTAAACTATACAGATATTTCCCCTGTCAGCTCCTGCACACTGCTTTGTATGACTCTGCATAGCACAGCCATACAAAGCAGTATGCTTACAGTGAAACAGACACCCAGCACACAGTTAACCCTTTGATCATCCCTCATGTTAACCCCTTCCTGCCCAGTGCCCTTAGTACAATGGCAGTGCTTTTTATTAGCACTGATCACTGTATTGGTGTCACTGGGGATGCCAGTGACACCAAGTCAGTCCCCCCCCCCCCCCAGTGTCAGAATGCCCGCTGCAGTCCCTCCATAAGTCGCTGATTGCCGTCATTACTAGTAGAAAAAAAAAATCCCAGTAGCTATACCGCCATTTATGAATGCTATAACTTTCACATAAATCAGTTAATTTACACGTATTGCAATTTTTTTTTCTTTTAGCAAAGACACGGAGCAGAATACATTTTGGCCTAAATTTATAACGAAATTTGATTTTTTCATTTTTTTTTACTGTATATGTTTTATAGCAAAAAGTCAAAAATATAGTTTTTTTTTTAAAACTGTCAGTCTTTTTTTGTTTAAAAAATAAAAACACGCAGTCGATCAAATACCACGAAAGAGAGCTCTATTTGTGGGAAAAAAGGATGTAAATTTAAATTTAAGTACCGCAGCAAAAGTATCGCAAAAAATGGGCTGGTGAGGAAGGGGTGTAAATCCTCTGGAGGTTCGAGGAGTTAAATCAAACTTCGGCTATGGCACCAGTCATTGTTATAGTTGTTTCTGTTTTGTATCCTGTTTGCTGTGCTGCCAGATTCTGATTCCCATAATTTCTGATTCTGCTTTTGTGTTCTGCCCTGCCCATATAGAAGAAAAATATATTTGAAATATATTTTAAAAATATTCTTCCCAAATATATTGACATATATTTGAAATTCTAAAGTTTTGGCCATATTCTGTATATATATATATATATATATATATATATATATATATATATATATATTATATAATAATATATTATTTTAATTATATATATAATATAATCTATCTATCTATCTGTCTGTCTGTCTGTCTGTCTGTCTGTCTGTCTGTCTGTCTGTCTGTCTGTCCGTCCGTCCGTCCGTCCGTCCGTCCGTCCGTCCGTCCGTCCGTCCGTCCGTCCGTCCGTCCATCCATCCATCCATCTATCTATCTATCTATCTATCTATCTATCTATCTATCTATCTATATAATTATATTTTATATATACCGTATATACAGTATATATATATATATATATATATATATATATATACTGCATGTTTAAATGTGTCTTTATTACTGAAAATATGAAAAATATTTTTTAAAATACATATGAAATATACTGTATGTCCTTAACCAATTCAATACCGGGCAATTTTACACCTTCCTGCCCAGGCCAGTTTTCAGGTTTCAGCGCTCTCACACTTTGAATGACAATTGCGCGGTCATACAACATTGTACCCAAACTAAAATGTTATAATTTTCTTCACACAACTAGAGCTTTCTTTTGGTGGTATTTAATCACTGCCGGGGTTTTTATTTTTTGCTAAATTAACAAAAAAGACAGAAAATTTTGAAAAAAAAAACATGTTTTTCTTTGTTTCTGTTATAAAAGTTTGCAAATAAATAATTGTTCTTCATAAATTTAGGCCGAGATGTATTCTGCTACATGTCTTTGGTGAAAATAACCCAAATTAGGATGTATTATTTAGTTTGTAGGAAAGTTATAGAGTTCACAAACTATGGTATAGATCTGAATATTGATCAATCCTGAAGTACTGACAGCCAATCTAATTTCTTGAGGTCCAAGAATGACAGAACAGTACAGATATCCCCCAAATGTCAGGACACTACAGATATCCCCCAAATGTCAGGACAGTACAGATATCCCCCAAATGTCAGGACGGTACAGATATCCCCCAAATGTCAGGACAGTACAGATACCCCCCAAATGTCAGGACAGTACAGATATCCTCCAAATGTCAGAATAGTACAGATATCCCCCAAATGTCAGGACAGGACAGATATCCCCCCAAATGTCAGGACAGTACAGATATACTCAAAATGTCAGGACAGTACAGATATCCTCCAAATGTCAGAATAGTACAGATATCCCCCAAATGTCAGGACAGTACAGATATCCCCCAAATGTCAGAACAGGACAGATATCCCCCAAATGTCAGGACAGTACAGATATCCCCCAAATGTCAGAATAGTACAGATATCCCCCAAATGTCAGAACAGTACAGATATCCCCCAAATGTCAGGACAGTACAGATATCCCCCAAATGTCAGGACAGTACAGATATCCCCCAAATGTCAGGACAGTACAGATATCCCCCAAATGTCAGCACAGTACAGATATCCCCCAAATGTCAGGACAGTACAGATATCCCCCAAATGTCAGGACAGTACAGATATCTTCCAAATGTCAGGATAGTACAGATATCCCCCAAATGTCAGAACAGTACAGATATCCCCCAAATGTCAGGACAGTACAGATATCCCCCAAATGTCAGAACAGTACAGATATCCCCCAAATGTCAGAATAGTACAGATATCCCCCAAATGTCAGGACAGTACAGATATCCCCCAAATGTCAGAATAGTACAGATATCCCCCAAATGTCAGGACAGTACAGATATCCCCTCAAATGTCAGGACAGTACAGATATCCCCCAAATGACCTCTTTTTGCAGAGTAGACAGTCAGACGTACTTCATAAGAGGCATGGCGAGTTTTTTGAAGTTGTATTTTTTTTGTCATAATTTTTCGGAAAATTAAAAAATAAAAAAATTATTTTCACTATTTTTTTTTACATACTGTCACCAGTGCAGTACAGCGTCATCATATAACTGGCATGGCGGTGATCAGGGACACTGACTGGTGACAGTGTGAAAAAAAAAAATATATATATATTTTTTTATTTTTAATTTTTTATTAATTTTTTTTTCTTTTTTTAAAGATTTTTTTTTCAGATTTCACTATGACCAAAGTAGTACAATGTTACCATAGTAACATTGTACTACTTTGGGGACGTGATCAGTATTTTTTTTTTTTTACACAATTTGCTTATAGCAAAGAATTACTTTGCTATAAGCAAGCATTTACCTGAATGACATCGATTCATTCAGGGGTTTTTTTTTTTTGTGCTTAGCTGTGATTTGGCCACAGCTAATCACATGATATGTGCATGTGATCGCTGTGACCATTCACAGCTAGACACTAGTATACAATGAATGGCATGAATGAAGCCATCCATTGTATACAACTGTCATGTGACCTGCTGTGATTGGTCACAGCAGGTCACATGGTACCTGCAATGGGGCCGGTACTCAGATCTGTCATCGGCCGTGTCCGAGGTACACGGCCGGTGACAGATCGCGCCGCTGCGCGGCTCTGCAGTAACGTAATCTGCGCATGTGCGGGAGGACGCCATATGGTGGCCTCCCGGAAAGGTAATGCATTTTTGCGGACGCCATTCGGCCATAGGCCGGGCGTCAAATGGTTAAAAATACAAATCTACATTTTTTAAATGCATTTACAAATATATCTAGAAATATATGTTAAAATTACTTTTTTATTTGTTAATAAAAATCTGACGAATATATTTAAAAAAATATATATTTTTAACAATATTTTTCATATTATTATTATTATTACACAGTATTTATATAGCGCCAACAGTTAGCTCAGCGCTGTACATTATAATGGGAGACAATACACGAGACAGTACAATAACAATATAATCTATTTTTTAATATATAAAAAACGCATTTCAACATGCAATATATATATATATATATATATATATATATATATATATATATATATATATTGAAATATATGTTGAAATATATTGAATACGGACAAAATTATAGCATTTCAAATATATGTCAATATATTTGGGAAGAATATTTAAAAGATATACAGTATTTCAAGTAAATTTATCTTCCATATGGGTGTATCCAGTTCCCTTGTTAACTTGCTGCCTTGCAACTTCTCCGTTTTGTTTCCCCCTTCCCATCTCCTTTCCCAGAATTCCCCCGGCCTTGGATATTTCCCCCTTGTACATTATTGTATATTTAGTTAGTAGTTTAGGTTTCTTCATATTGGTTGATCAGTGCTGATTTTCATGCTTTTCCAGGTTTGTTGCTCTTGGTGTGTTTATGGTACACTGTAAATAAATCTCACTTTAAAGATTATATATGTATGGTCTGGTCCCAGTTTCTTGGTGTAGCTACAGATATCTGGTCATCTCCTGTGCTGACTCCTGACACGAATGCAGAACACAACAACATCTTGACTGGTAGATCAATTACTCTTCAATGGTTGATACACACCATTGCTGCTTTTCATTATTCCACTAGAGAAGTCTAATGGAAGCTCCTAGGATCTCAGGAGGTCCCTGGGAGAACATGTTACCCAACTTGGTGTGCCCACCAGGATGTTGAACTTCATAAAGTCATCGAAAGGTAGGCCTTAGGCTAGGTTCACGCCTGAGCAATTCTAAGCATGTTTCCATAACATCTTCAACACTCCAAGGCCTAGAACCACTGAGACATCTTGTGACTACACGTAAGTCCCTTATCATATCCTATTCATTCAACACTCCCATAGACATTGGAGACTCAGACATCTGAATGTTCAGGGACTTTGTGGACTTCACTGAAGACTTTACCTATGCTTAACATAACAACATCTTGATCTGCAGATCAGTTATTCAATGATTGATACACTCCTTTGATGCTTAACAGTCTTTCTCTAGAGAGGTTTGTTGGAAGATCATAAGATCTCAGGAGGTTCCTGAGAGAACATAGTCCTCCATGTTACCACCAGGATGGTGTACTCCTTAAAGTCCTCACATGGTAGGTCTTAGGCTAGGTTCATGCCTGAGCGATTCTAAGTATGTTGGATCTCCTAGGATCTCAGGAGGTTCCTGAGAGAACATGGTCCTCCACTCCAGGATGGTGAACTCCATAATGTCATCACATGGTAGGCCTTAGGCTAGGTTCATGCCTGAGCGATTCTAAGCATGTTTTCAGACATCTGAATGTTCAGGGACTTTAAGGACTTCACTGAAGACTTTACCTATGCCTAACATAACAACATCTTAATCTGCAGATCAGTTACTATTTAACGATTGATACACTCCTTTGCTGCTTAACAGACTTTCTGTAGAGAGGTTTGTTGGAAGCTCCTAGGATCTCAGGAGCTTCCTGAGAGAACATGGTCCTCCATGTTACCACCAGGATGGTGAACTTCATAAAGTCCTCATGTGGTAGGTCTTAGGCTAGGTTCACGCCTGAGCGATTCTAAGTATGTTGGAAGCTCCTAGGATCTCAGGAGGTTCCTGAGAGAACATGGTCCTCCACTCCAGGATGGTGAACTCCATAATGTCATCACATGATAGGCCTAAGGCTAGGTTCACACCTGAGTGATTTGAAGCTCCTTTCCTAAAGTGCTTCAATGCTCAACATCAAGATTACATTCAGTTGTGCCTTTTCACACCTGAGCATTGTGTTGCTTGAAGCTTGTCACTTTGTTTTTTTATGCAATTTCTTGCCTCTCATTTTCTTAGTAACTAGCTTTCCATTGGCTAAAGCAAAACACTAAAGCCAAAAATTGCCAAAAAAAATGCACGTAAAAACACATATTAAAAAAAACACCCCAAAAATGATTGAAGATGCCCAAGCTCAAGTGTGAGCCTAACCCAAATTATATCTTACCACCAGTAGTAGTAGAAGTAGTAGGTGTTTCTCCTCTGATTGCTTCTTCAGAATGACCTTCATACCTAAACCCTCCGATTGGAGGACAATATCCTCGAAGTAGAGAACAGAACCTCTGCTCCCATATTTTGGTATGGATAGTAGGATCCAAAGTCTTAAAGCAGAAATGTGGAAGAAAACAATTATACATACTCGCCTCCCTGCTGAGGCATCAATCTAAGCTTGAGAACTGAGTGATCCCATGACCGCTTGTGAGCTAGGTGCAGCGTGGTGTGGCGGTCAGTGAGCACACACAATCCAATCCAATCACAAATGTTTTGGCCATTCCGCTCTTTTTTAAAGACTATTTTATGCATTTATTTATTAATTTCAGGTACTTATAGAGCGCTGTCAATTTACGCAGCGCTTTACATATATATTGTACATTCACATCAGTCCCCACCCCTGAGGAGCGTACAATCTAAGGTCCCTAACTCACATTCATACATACACATACTAGGGGCAATTTAGACAGAAGCCAATGAACCTACCAGCATGTCTTTGCAAAGTGGGAGAAAACCCACAGAGGCACAGGGAGAATATACAAACTCCAGGCAGGTGGTGTCATGGATGGGATTTGAACCAACAACCCTTGCTTTAAAGTGATTCTACAGGTTCATAAATCTATACTTACCTGCTGTGTGTAATGGTTTTGCACAGAGCAGCCCGAAATCCTCCTCTTTTCGGGTCCCCTGCAGGCTCTCCTGGCCGCTCCTTCCTGTCTGGTGGCCCCACAGCAAGCAACTTGCTATGGGGGCACACGCTGCTCCGTGTGTCCATTCACACATGGAGCTGCATCTTGGCCCCATCCCTCTCTCTCCTCATTGGCTGACTGGTTGTGATTGACAGCAATGTGAGCCAATGGTTCCTGCTTGTTTTCTCAGCCAATGAGGAGGCAGAGAGCTCTCTGACATGATGAAGGGACTTCTGATGTGATGAGGGGACCTCTGAGGTGATGGGGGGAACTTTGACGAGATGGGAAGGCCTTCTGACGTGATGGGGAGACCTCTGACCACCACAGTTGAGGCTGTGGTGCACATCGCTGGATCTCGATGGGGCTCAGGTAAGTATTGAGGGGTATAGGGGAACTGCTGCACACAGAAGGTTTTTTGGGGGCACTGCTGCACACAGAAGGTTTTTGGGGGGGCACTGCTACACACAGAAGGTTTTTTATCTTCTTGCGTAGAATCCAAAAATCTTGAGCCTTTACAACCGCTTTAAGGCCACCACAAAAGACGGCTCCTTGGAGGAAATTAAGTTTTGCCTCTCCATGCAGAATTGGTTCTCAATTGTAAGAGCTATGGAAATGTGGGGCAGCTTAAAGTAGTCTTTCCGCTGACTTTTTGTCCTTCCTCTTGACTTTCTGCAGGTATATAGTTCTAAACATGAAGGGATTTTTGTTTTTTTCTTGTCGTTGAAGTCGGTGGACACAAGTCTTCTGACAGTCAAGCCAAACTATGTAATTATGTTTTTCTCTTATATCTAATCTGCCCACCAGCCAGTGTTTAGCTGGCTCAGCGGAAATCTATCTTTAGGATAGGGTTGGTGTCAGGTGCAGAAATGACAAGTCTGGTTTGAGGTCCACATTTCTATTTATTATTAGCAAGAGTTAAGGGAAAGGAGAATTTCTTTAAAAAATATTTAAGTTCCTCATTTATTATGGTTTAAATAAAAGCATGCTATCAGTAAAACTTCACGGACCCAACCTTCATAGACCTCTTGAACTGCTATATACTTCAAACCTCCCACTTATCTCAGGACCTTCATACCAATGGTGGCTTTAGGCTTTGTGAGACCTTAGGCATGAGGCCCCACCCACTCCCATAATGGGAAAAATAATTCAAGTGATAAAAATTAACCCATATATTTAGCCAAGAGACATCCCCCATATATCCAGCAAGGAGACATCCCTCCTAGATTGTAAGCTCCAAAGAGCAGGGCCCTCGAACCCCTCATGTATTGATTTGTTACTGTATTGTCTCATGTACTGTCCCCCACTACAATGTACAGCGCTGAGCAAACTTTTTGGCGCAATAGAAATACTGTGAAATAATAATAATATATCCAGCAAGGAGACATCCCCATGTATACAGCAAGGAGATACTGCCCTTTTATATATAGCAAAGAGACATTCCCTAAATATCCAGCAAAGCAACATCCCCATAAATCCAGCCAATAGACATGCCCCATATATCCAGCAAGGAGACATCCTCATATATCCAGCAAAGAGACATGCCCCATATATTTAGTAAAGAGATATGTCCCATGCATCCAGCAAGGAGACACCCCCCCATATATCCAGCAAAGAGATATCCCCCATATATACAGCAAGGAGACACCCCCCATATATCCAGCAAAGAGACATCCCCCATAAATTCAGCAAAGAGATATCCCCCATATATAAAGCAAGAAGACACCCCCATATATCCAGCAAAGACACATCCCCCATATAACCAGCAAACAGACATCCCCATATATCCAGCAACTAGCCATGTCCCATATATCCAGCAAGGAGACACCCCCCATATATCCAGCAAGGAGACAACCCTCATATATCCAGCAAATACACATCCCTCATATATCCAGCAAAGACACATCCCCATATATCCAGCAAGGAGACACCCCCCATATATCCAGTAAGAAGACATTCCCCTATATCCAGCAAGGAGACACCTCCCATATATCCAGCAAAGAGACATCCCCATATATCCAGCTAACAGACAGCCCGATCCAGCTAACAGACAGTCCAATCCACAGGTCAATCCAGCTAAAAGACAGCCCAATCCAGCTAAGAGGCAGTCAGTCACAGACCCACATCCAAGCAGCATTAATAGACAAAGCCCCATCCTGCAACACTGTCCATCAATAATTTACCAAGGCTGTACAACTTTATTATTATTATTATACAGGATTTATATAGCGCCAAAAAGGTTTGCTCAGCGCTGTACAACTTCTCTCCACTTGCTGTTTCTACAGTAGTGCAGCACAGTGAGCATTGAGCAGCCAGGCTACAGCCTACATGCATCGCACTGACACAGCTCCAAGTGTGGCTGCCACCAAAAGGAGCATCTGGTCTGCAGGTAGAGGCAGAGTGTGAATTATATCACTCTGCCTTCCACTCTCTCAGGCTGCAGCGGCACAGCCGGAACTACCGTAGCCATATGGTCGGCTTATGTGGCCACCAGCTCAATTTTTGGCTGCTCTGCTAACCACCCTGTTAAGTCACAAATTGTTCTTTTTCCCTGGCTGTGTTTGGCATTCTGACAGAAAAAAAGCCCTGGTGTTAGGCAAATTAGGTGGCCCCTGAGGCCCCTGGGAGTGCAAGCCCTTAGGCAACCACCTAATTTGCCTAGTTAAATAGCCACCTCTGCTTCATACAGTTCTATGAGTATTCACTGAACAGGCAGCTTTGGGAGTGTTGTGGGTGGGGGTCATGACTCGGGACAGACCTCGACTGTCTTTTGCTTATAATTAGATTTTTCATTATTATGTTTTTATTGGCTACCTGGCAACTTTTTTTAATTTTTCGCACACATGTTAAAATCTGCAATTATTTTCCTAGAAATAACTTTAACCCCCCAAAAAAGAATTTATTTCCTGAAAGCAAAGACCCTAGACAATAAAATGGTGGTAGCTACAATGGTTTGTGCTGCATGATACTTACATGACTATTTGTCAAATGCATACTTTCGGGGGAAAAAAAAACACTTCAATTAATTTTAGCTCAAACAAACACAATAATACACTCAGTGTTTGGAGAAATATAAAAGATGAAATTGCGTTCCATAGATACCAAACATGTCAAGCTTTCAAACTGCACATGCTCGTGAGATCGCAAAAAAAAAAAGTACCAAAATTCTTCATAGGCAACACTTAAAAAATCTCTACAGGTCATCAATTTAGAGTTAGCCGGGAATTATGTTCTCACTACGATTTCACGTTCCGACATTCAGGTTCTGTCACTTGGATGTGGACATTCATATTTTCTGATCCACCAACAATTTCCCTTTTCTTTTTTCTTTTCTTTTCTTTTCTCGTTTCTTCTCTCTACCTTTATGACTATGCTCACCTCTGGGATATCACACTGTCCAACATGACCCTCCCTCCATAAGGTAGAAAAAATGCTTCTCTTGATCTCCTCTCTACCTTTCTGATTATGCTCACCACCGAGATAACACACCATCCAAAATGGCCCTTCATAAGGTAGAAAACACTCTGCTCTTGACCTCCTCTCTACCTATCTGATTACACCCACTAACCGGGATATCACACCCTCCAACATGGCCCTCCATAAGATTGAAAATACTCTTCTCTTGACCTTCTCTCTACCTATCTGGTTACACCCACCACCAGGATATCTCACCCTCCAACATGGCCCTCCATAAGATTGAAAATACTCTTCTCTTGACCTTCTCTCTACTTATCTGGTTACACCCAACACCAGGATATCTCACCCTCCAACATGGTCCCCCATAAGATAAAAAAACTCTTCTCTTGACCTTATTTGTGTTGGGAATACAACAGCATGTACTATATAGTATTGTGTGTTAATATCACTTGACCAGTAGATGGCATTGTACACTAAGGTTACTAGTTGTGCATATGTGTAAAACTTGTTGGTTCTCTCTCCTCTCTCTTCTGCCTCATCACAAGCTACCAGTGTCTTCTCTAACACAAACCCAACAATTTCTACCTTTCTGATTACACCCACCACAGGGATATCACACCCTCCAACATGGCCCCCCATAAGATTGAAAATACTCTTCTCTTGACCTTCTCTCTACCTATCTGATTACACCCACCACCAGGATATCTCACCCTCCAACATGGTCCCTCATAAGATCGAAAATACTCTTCTCTTGACCTTCCCTCTACCTATCTGGTTACACCCACCAACCGATGTATCTCACCCTCCGACATGGCCCTCCATAAGATAGAAAAAACTCTTCTCTCGACCTTATTTCTACCTTTCTGATTGCACCCACCACTAGGATATCTCACCCTCCAACATGAGCCCCCATAAGGTAAAATGATCTTGAATTTAATTTATTTCCTTGAGTTCTGTGACACGTAGTCCCTCCGTCCTGTGAGTAGTACTGCTGTGTCAGTACAGGAATCGCTGCTTGGAAGTAGCAAGGTACCATGGGATATGTAGTCCTTAGAAAGTGAGGAGAAGCTGCAACAGCGTGCAGGACATTGTGGAAAGAGACAACTGGCAGACAGGAAGAACATGAAAGGAGATTTTTCAAGTAAGTTTATATTGGATTGTCAAATCTAACAATTGTTTGTATCGCTAATATAATGCGGATATTAAAGGAGAGTCGGTGCTGTGACCAGGGATGTCTAAATGATATAAGCCCTGGTGATTGTAATCAGAAAGGAGATTTCTGATTAGAGGAAATTCTGGTCACACTGTATCTTTTCTCTGTACTCCTTTTCTTCAAGGCTGCACAGGTAGAGTATTCTCTAGATCCCATGGGGTGATATTTCCTTTCCTATGATTTCCTTTCTCCTTTCCTCTCATGTCCTATCCCCTTTCCTTTCTCCTTTCATCTCCTCTCATTTTCTTTTTCCTTTCCTCTCTTCTCTTTTCTTTCCTCCTCTCCTCTCATGTCCTATCCCTTTTCTTTTCTCCTTTCCTCTCATGTCCTATCCCTTTTCTTTTCTCCTTTCCTCTCATGTCCTATCTCTTTTCTTTTCTCCTTTCCTCTCATGTCCTATCTCTTTTCTTTTCTCCTTTTTTCTCCTCTCACTTTCTTGTTCCTTGCTTCTATTCTCTTTTCCTTTCTTTTTTCCTCTTGTATCATATCCCCATTCCTTTCTCCTTTTTTCTCCTCTCATTTTCTTTTTCCTTTCTTCTCTCCCCTTTTCTCCTTTTCTCTCATGTCCTATCCCTCTTCTTTTCTCCTTTTCTCTCCTCTCACTTTCTTTTTCCTTTCTTCTCTGCTCTTTTCCTTTCCTTTCACCTTTCCTCTAATATCATATTCCCTTTCCTTTCTCTTTTCTTCTCCTCTCATTTTCATTTTCCTTTCCTCTCTTCTGTTTTCCTTCCTCCTTTCCTTTCATGTCCTATTCCCTTTCTTTTCTACTTTCCTCCTATGTCCTATCCCCTTTCCTTTCTCTTTTCTTCTCCTCTCACTTTCTTTTTCCTATCTTCTCTTCTCTTTTCTTTTCTCCTTTCTTCTTGTATCATATCCTCATTCTTTCTCCTCCTCTCATTTTCTTTTTTCTTTCCTCAATTCTCTTTTCCTTTCTCCTTTCCTCTCATGTCCTATCCCCTTTGTTTTTTTCTTTTCATCTTATGTCCTATCCCTTTATTTTTTCCTTTTTTCTCTCACTTTCTTTTTCCTTTCTTCTCTTTTCTTTTCCTTCCTCCTCTCCTCTCATGTCCTATCCCCTTTTCTTTCTCCTTTCCTCTGATATCATATCCCCTTTCCTTTCTCTTTTCTTCTCCTTTCATTTTCTTTTTCCTTTCCTCTTTTTTGTTTTTCTTCCTCCTATCCCTCTTTTTTCTCCTCTAACTTTCTTTTTCCTATCTTCTCTTCTCTTTTCCTTTCTGTTTCCTCTCATATCATATCCTCGTTCCGTTCTCTTTTCTTCTCCTCTCATTTTATTTTTCCTTTCCTCTCTTCTCTTTTCCTTTCTCCTTTCCTCTCATGTCCTATTCCCTTTCTCCTTTTTTTCTCCTCTAATTTTCTTTTTCCTTTCCTCTCTTCTCTTTTCCTTCCTCCTTTCCTCTGCTTTCCTTTCCCCTTCTTTCCTTTCTCTTGTTCTCTCCTCTCCATACATTCCTTTCTTCTTCTATGTCTTTACTTTTCACTCCTTTCTTTTCTTCTTTCCTTTCCCCTTCTTTCTTTTCTCCTTTCCAATATGTTCCTCTCTTTTTCTTTCTCCTATCCTCTCCTTTCTTTTCTCCTTTCTGTTCTCTTCCTCTCTTTTCCTTTCTCCTTTCCTCTTCTATACTCTCCTTTCTTTTTTTTATTCTCCTTTCTTTTCTATGTGCCTTTCTTATCCTCTCCCTTTCTCTTATTTCATTTCTTTTCTCTATTCTTTTGTCCTTTCTACTTTCCTTTTCAGTGATTTAGGGCCATTTCCCACTACATGCATTTAAGTATACTTTTTTTTCTGCATCCAAAACTCACAGAAAGTAGGTGATATGGTTGTCAATGTCATAGTTCACATCAGAGCTTGCAGTTCCAGTGCATTCTGGTTGCAGAAAAAAAAGTAGAACATGCTGCATTTTTCCTGCACAGAACTGTACTGGAACGTGGTTAACACATATAAAATGCACTAGAATGCAATGGAACGCACCACAAATGCACTGGAATTCACATGTCCCTATTTGAATTGAAGAAAAAGAGAGAGGAAAAATGAACCGGAAAGCATCAAAACCACACCGGACCACATCAAAACACACATGCAGAAACACATGTGGACTGCATTTCTATGGCGTGTAATGGCCCTTAAAGGCGACCTCTAAAAATGCCTCATCACTTTCTGAGCCCCCAACCTTGAAAAAGTGTACACTTCACTTGAGTTATCCAGTAACTCGCTGTTTTCAGATTGTTACAGATGACTTTCAGAGTTTTGAAGCCAGAGGATAACCATGGGTGGCACACCTAGCATATTCAGAAGCAGGATCGTAATTGCAGTCTAGATATTCCTTTTCAGTAAGGGCTTCACAAATATCAGTGCAGTTTTAGAATATGCTCACTAGATGGCGCTACAGTAGCATTCCACTGTAAGGTGTAGGAGAACATGTGGATCCATATGCGGTCACAGATGAGCTGAGTTCAGGTCTGACGTGGCTGATTCTTCACCAGCAGAGACAAGAATAAAACACAAACTATAAGTCAAGCGTACAAGTAATATTGACCAGATGGACTCTGTGTGGTTGGAGGACTGCAATAGCTATACCTTACCATGGATCCTGTAATCCCAGTCAGGAAATAAGAAAAGTTTCTCTGACTTGGATGCAGATATTTATATTTTTGGATCCGCCACCAATGTAATGATATTACATCTTTCTGCCTTTTCTGTAGTCTTATTCCTTTCCCTTTCTTCTTTCCTTTCCTTTCCTTGTTCCTTTTTCCCTCTTCTCTTATTTTCATTTATCCTAATTTCATTTCCCTTTTTCTTTTCTTTTCTTTTCTTTCCTTTTCTTTTCCTTTCCTTTCCCTTTTCCTTTCCTTTTTATTTTTATTTACCTTTCCTTTTCTTTCCTTACTTCTCCTTCTTCGTCTCTCCTTCCTTTCCTTTCCTTTCCTTCCCTTTCCTTTCTTTTCTTTTCCTTTCCCTTCCCTTTCCTTTTTCCTTTTTATTTTTATTTTTCTTCTTTGTCTCTCCTTTCCTTATCCCTCTTCTCTTATTTTAATTTATCCTAACTTCCTTTCCTTTCCTTTCCTTTCCATTCCTTTCCTTTCATCTCCTCTCATTTCCTTTCCTTTCTCTCTACCTTTTCTTTCCTTTCCTTTCCCTTTCCTTTCCTTTTTTTGTTCCTTTTTCCCTCTTCTCTTATTTTCATTAATCCTAACTTTTTCTTTTCTTTCCTTTTCCATTCCTTTGCTTTCCCTTTTCCTTTTTCTTTTCTTTTTATTTTTATTTACCTTTCCTTTTCTTTTCTGTTTCTTTCCTTACTTCTTCGTCTTTCCTTTCCTTTCCTTCCCTTTCTTTTTTCTTTTCCTTTCCTTTCCTTTCCTTTCCTTTCCTTGCCTTTCTCTTTTCCTTTCCTTTCCTTTCCTTTCCTTTTCCTTTCCTTTCCTTTCCTTGCCTTGCCTTTCTCTTTTCCTTTCCTTTCCTTTCCTTTCCTTTCCCTTCCCTTCCCTTCCCTTCCCTTCCTTTCCTTTCCTTTCCTTTCCTTGCCTTGCCTTTCTCTTTTACTTTCCTTTCCTTTCCTTTCCCTTCCCTTCCCTTCCCTTCCTTTCCTTTCCTTTCCTTTCCTTTCCTTGCCTTTCTCTTTTCCTTTCCTTTCCTTTCCTTTTCCTTTCCTTTCCTTTCCTTTCCTTGCCTTGCCTTTCTCTTTTCCTTTCCTTTCCTTTCCTTTCCCTTCCCTTCCCTTCCCTTCCTTTCCTTTCCTTTCCTTTCCTTGCCTTGCCTTTCTCCTTTCCTTTCCTTTCCCTTCCCTTCCCTTCCTTTCCTTTCCTTTCCTTTTCCTTTCCTTTCCTTTCCTTTCCTTGCCTTGCCTTTCTCTTTTCCTTTCCTTTCCCTTCCCTTCCCTTCCCTTCCTTTCCTTTCCTTTCCTTTCCTTTCCTTGCCTTGCCTTTCTCTTTTCCTTTCCTTTCCTTTCCCTTCCCTTCCCTTCCTTTCCTTTCCTTTCCTTTCCTTGCCTTGCCTTTCTCTTTTCCTTTTCCTTTCCTTGTTCCCTTTTCCCTCTTCTCTTATATTCATTTATCCTAATTTTCTTTACCTTTTCCTTTTTCTTTTCTTTCATTTATCCTAATATTTATTTCTTTTCTTTCTCTTCTCTCTTCTCCATTACTTTTTTTTTTTTATCAATTTTCCTTTTCTCCATTAAAAAGCTCAGAGGAGCACATGGACAAAACATTTGATAGGGTCCATTGTTCCTTTATTCAGGAGACTATGGAATACATAAGCCTTGGGCCCTCCATGTTGCGGTGGATTTTGGGACTTCACCCTTTGCTGCTATCAAAGTCAATGAGACCTCTTTCCAATCTTGAATGTAAGGAGACAGGGGTGTCCCCTCTCCCCTATTATATTCATCCTCACACTGGAGCACTTTTTATGCAAGGTGCATGCTAACCCCAGTATACCGAGTTATCAAAAGTCTTCTGGGATGCACAAGGTGGTGGCCTTTGCCAACAACTTGACTTTTTTTCTGACCCGCTTACCTCTTTACCAAAAATCCTTCAGTCCCTGAAGGGATATTGGGAGTTGTCACATTTTAAAATCAACCTGGGAAGGGTCATCTGCCTTAAACATCTCTACGGATCTGGAAACTGTTTGTAGCTTACGGCCCTCTTTTCCTTTTAAATGGACACACGAAGTGATCGGATACCTAGGGACGAACATTGCCCCAGACCCTGCCAAGCTCTACTTGGCAAATCTGGAACCTCTCCTTTCTAAGCTAACTTGGTTCAGCCGCTGCAATGCCCTTAAAATGACTATACTTCCTTCTTATTTATTACAAGCTCTTCCCATTTGCTTGCCTCCCTCTTTTTTCCGGAACATCGGTGCCCAGTTTTGGAATTTTATTTGGTCCCGTACGAGATCACGGCAGAAATTGCAGAGTCTCTCCTTGCCTAAATCGTCTGGGGGAACTGGCCCTCCCGGACATTCAAACTTACTATAAGGCTGCGCACCTCGCCTGGGTAATCTACTGGCATTGTCATAGAGATGGAGGACTCTGAAGGTACCGCAAGGAGTTGGCCTTGGATCACGTCCCCGCTTCCTAAGAAGTTGTGTACACATCCCACTCTTGGTAGCCCTCTCTGGGTAGCATGGGCAAAGTTTTGGGCTACTACAGCTTCTCCACTTCCCTCACCTATGATTCCTATTGTGGGCAACCTGGACTTTATTTCTGGCCTCCAAAAGCGGAAATTCCACCGCATCCAAGCTCAAGGTTACTCCCATATATCTGACTATTTAACATCAGAAGAGCGGTTGATTGCCACAGATCTTACTCTCCTGGTTGACCTCTCAGACCTCTGGGGTGGACTACAGTTGTGACACTTCCTCTGTCAGCTTTAAATCGCCCTCTAACTGGATTTGAAACGATATGTCATAGGGGGGAACCGGTCCGCTCCCTTTATTTTCTCTATGTTACTCTAACGCACCCTGGCGAGGATTACACACCTTCCTTTCTCACAAAATGGAAATCTGAGCTTGGTACGAGATTCACTTCCAGCCAGAGGATTAAAATCCTTCACTTCAATGAAAAGTCCTCCATAGCCATGAGGGTCCAAGAATCTAGTTGCAAGATCCTTACCAGATGGTACAGGTTTCCACCCAACTCCACTGTATCTCTCCTCAGATCCCAGAAACGTGCTGGTATTGTGGTGCTGAGGGCGAGGCCATGCTTCATATTTTCTAGTCGTGTCCAGGAATCCAGTCGTTTCGGTTGATGTAACTCCAGTTATCAAACAGCTTACTGCGGTGGATCTGCATGACAACCTGGCGGCCTGCCTGTTACACTTGATGGAGAGACCTATCAAAATGTACAAATCCTCCCTGATGATTCAGCTCCTTAATGCAGCTAAGGCCTGTATTCCAATCTACTGGAGGTGCACTGACTCTCCTTTGAAGGCTCTTTGGTTTGCTAGAGTCAATGTTCTCCGGGGTATGGAGGAACTTATGGCCACCAATATGCAAGAGTCCTACACCGAAACATGGAGGCCATGGAACTATTTTGTGTACACTGACTCCTACCTAAACAAATTGCTCGCTTCCCAGTGAGCCAGTCTTGCTGTGTCCTGTGCTGTGAGATGGACGACTACGCTTTCCTTCTCTTCCTATTCGCCTTTCTCTCTTTTCTTCCCCCTCTTTCTCTCTCTTACTCACTATCTTTACCTCCTCCCCCATTTGGGAACTCCCAACTATTGGCTTTATGTGCCATGTTTTATCCTTGCGGTGTCCACAAAGCCACCGACGTATACAAGAAGAGCATGCTATCTTGGATTCTCCGGTTAGTCTTTATAGTTGGGTACCCACGTGACATGTTCTGGAGCTTGTGGCCCAGGTTCGTGGATACATAATGAACCACTGGGAGCTGTTCTACTGTTTGTCTGTTATAGCTCTACAGTCTTGCCTAACTCATATGTGATTGAATTATCTGAGTGTCCACTTGTGAACAAACATTTGTTTGTACTCTATTTGACTTGTGAAAATAAAAGAATTACAAAAAAAAAAACAGAGGAAGTTGACGCAAAAAGCATTCCCCCCAATCAGTTAAAAGTATTATTATTATACAGGATTTATATAGCGCCAACGGTTTGCTCAGCGCTTTACTTTATAGTGGGAGACAATACAGTAACAATACAAGAGGGATTTGAGGGCCCTGCTCCTTGGAGCTTACAATCTAGGAGGGAGGGGTGAATGGTACAGTAGGTAGTAACTGTGGGGGATGGAGTGGTTGGAAGAGTAGAGGATACCAGTATTAGCAGAGGGCAGGATAGGCTTCCCTGAAGAGATAGGTTTTCAGTGATTGCCTAAAGGCAAGTAGAGTAGGTGAGAGTCTGATAGATTGGGGTAGCGAGTTCCAGAGGACGGGTGATGCCCTGGAGAAGTCTTGGAGACGAGCATGGGAGGAGCAGACAAGAGAGCTAGAGAGTAGGAGGTCTTGCGAGGAGTGTGAGGTTTGGGTGATATTTAGAGATAAGATCGGTTATGTAAATTGGGGCAGTGTTGTGGATGGCTTTGTATGTCATAGTTAGTGTTTTGAATTTTATCCGTTGGGCAACTGGGAGCCAGTGGAGGGATTGGCAGAGAGGGGTGGCGAATACAGAACGGTTCATGAGATGGATGAGTCTGGCAGCGGCGCTCATGATAGACTGGAGGGGGGATAGCCTGCGATGAGGTAGGCCAATGAGGAGGGAGTTACAGTAGTCGAGGTGTGATATGACAAGGGAGTGAATGAGTTGCTTAGTGGTTTCCGGGGTTAGGAACGGTCATATCTTGGAGATGTTGCGGAGGTGAAGTCTACATGATGTTGTCAGTGATTGGATCTGGGGCTGGAAGGACAGATGGGAGTCTAGGATTACACCTAGTACCCTGGTGTGAGGGGATGGACTGATGGTGTTAGCGATATTTATGGTGAAGTCAGTGGGGGTGGCACGGGCAGGGGGGAATACTAGGAGCTCAGTTTTGGAAAGATTCAGTTTGAGGAAGTGGAGTGACATCCAAGCCGATATGTCGCTTAGTAGGCTAGCGATGCGGGTGGAAACTGAAGGGGTGAGGTGAGGGGTAGACAGATAGATTTGCGTGTCATCAGCATAGAGATGGTAATTGAAGCTGTGGGAGTTTATCAAGTGACCAAGGGAGGAGGTGTAGATGGAGAAGAGAAGGCGCCCAAGGACAGAACCTTGAGGGACCCCTACAGAGAGAGGCAGTGAAGAGGAGGTGGCAGCATTATAGGTAACACTGAAGGAGTGCTGCAATAGATAGGAGGAGAGCCAGGAGAGAGCGGAGTCTCTGAGGCCAAAAGAGTGAAGCTTTTTGAGGAGGAGGGGATGGTCAACCGTGTCAAAAGCCACGGAGAGGTCGAGTAGTAGGAGTATAGTATAGTGGCCATTGGTTTTAGCAGTTAGTAGATCATTAGTGATTTTTAGTAGGGCAGTTTCAGTGGAGTGTAGAGGGCGAAAGCCAGACTGAAAGGGTCGAGAAGGTTGTTGTCAGTGAGGTGGGAGCTCAGGTGATTGTAGACTAAGCGTTCTAGGAGTTTAGAGGTAAATGGCAGCAGGGAGATGGGTATTAGGTTGTTCAGGTTGGTGGGGTCTAGGGAGGGTTTTTTAAGTATGGGAGTGATTATGTGCATGCTTAAGAGGGGAGGGGAAGGTACCTGTAGAGAGGGAAAGATTGAAGATGTGAGTGAGGGAGCATAGGATGGAAGAAGAGGGTGACCAAAGTAGTTGTGAAGGGACAGGTAGTGAGACGGGCTTCTGAGAAGACCTTAAGGACCTCTTCGATGGTAGCGAGGTCAAAGGAGGAAAGTGTTGAGGGAGGTATGGCATGAGTAAGGTAAGCATGATACACTTTAACATCACCTTTTGTTCACTTTTTTGTTCCTTCAAAGAAATAGCATTTGCTTTTTTTGTTTTGTGATATGTAAAGCAGCTGAATCAGTCGGGTGTTACCAGTGGATTGCAAAGGACCAGGGAAATAAAAAATGGAGGCTGCCAATGCTCTCCTTCATCTCTTTCTAAGCCCCTGACTTGGAAAAAGGTGCACACTTCACGAGATCTGGTGTAACTTTCTGCATTGTTGTTACAGGTGACACTCAGAGTTCTGAAGCCATAGGACAAGCATGACAGTCAATCAACTAGCATATTCAGAAGGAGGTCTGTAGTTCATTCCAGTAGGGGTTTCAGAAATATCAGTGCAGTTTTATGATATGATGTCTAGATGGCGCTGCCGGTGCACTATTCCATTTTTATGGTGCTGCGTAGGAAAACATGGATCCAAAGTAAACCGCAGTCATGGATGAGCATGGGTTTACAGTAGATCTGACGTGGATACATTTTCAGCAGAAATTCAAGGAAAGCAATAAGAAAAAAAAAAAATGGGCCAACACTATGGGCTATTTGATCTTTTTCTGCTGTCATTTCTCTATATTTCTATGAGCCAAGCACACAAGTATTACAGGCAAGTATCTGTGTGGCAGGAGGACTGCGAAGATGTTGGTTATAACCGGCCCATCTTCCCATCCTCTGTGTGACATCCCAAGGCACTACTTCATTGATACTCTATGGCCTGGGAGGCAGGGCTGTCTCAATGCATGGGGTGCCCTTGGGTCCCAGGTGTATTGGGGCCCCATGATAATCTTGTATCATACTTGCAAACTGTCCCGGATTTTCTGGGACAGTCACGCTTTTTTCTAAGCTATCGCAGGATGGCTGTGTTCCAGAACCGTTACTGTACCCTCCTGTTCCCAGTATGGTGCCCCTCTGATCCTCTCCTCTACTGTGCCCTCCTAACTCCCCCAGACCAGGGGCAGACTGACCATTTGGAAACTCGAGCACTGCCCGAGGGCCCGGGGTCAGTAGGGGGCCCCATGAGATGCCCCTGGTACCTTTTTCATAGGCTTTTTTGAGTTTGGGCAAGGACACAGGGGCCCCATGATCCCCTATTGCCCGGGGGCCCCATGAGTTGTCAGTCCGCCCCTGCCCCAGACACAGCTGTCACAGCAGATCACAGAGTAAATACAGTTGCTGGTTTTTGGCTGCACTTTCCTCGCGCTTTCACAGCGTGAGGAAAGTACTACCGATAACCGGCAACTGTCACAGAGCAGATCGCCACTGATCACCAGGGCACTGATCATCAGTGCCCTGATGATCAGTGCCCAGCAGTGCTGCCCAGCAGTGCCACCCACCAGTGCCCAGAAGTTCCTCCCATCAGTGCCCAGCAGTGCCACCCATCAGTGCCCATCAATGCCGCCCATCAGTGGCCAGCAGTGCTGCTAGTCAGTGCCATCAGTCAGTGCCACCAATCAGTGCTGTCAGTCAGTGCTGGCAATCAGTGTCACCTATCAGTGCCCATCAGTGCCACCAGTCAGTGCCCATCAGTGTCGTCTATCAGTGCCCATCATTTCTGCATATCAGTGCATGAACATATTGCACCACACTTGGAGTCTCTGAGCTCCTGAGAGCGACCCATTCTTTCACCAATGTTTGTAGAAGCAGTCTGCATGCCTAGGGGCTTGATTGTATACACCTGTGGCCATGGAGGGGATTGGAACACCTGAATCACATGATTTGGAGGGCGGGGACAATACTTTTGGCAATATAGTATATATTCGTTCACACAACTGCTGCTCACTGGATATTTTCTCTTTTTCGGACCATTCTCTGTAAACCCTGGAGATAGTTGTGCATGAAAATCCCAGTAGATCAGCAGTTTTTGAAATACTCAGACCATACTGGCACCAACAACCATGCCACGATCAAAGTCACTTAAATCCCCTTTCTTCCCCATTCTGATGCTCAGTTCGAACATCAGCAAGTCATCTTCACCATGGCTAGATGCCTAAATGCATTGAGTTGCTGACATTGAGCTGGCTGATTGACAATTTGTGTTACCAAGCAATTGAACAGGTGTACCTAATAAAGTGGCTGATGAGTATATACGTATGATACATATATATATATATATACACTATATTGGTATATTGGCAAACGTATTGGGCCAGCCTTCCAAATCATTGGATTCAGGTGTTCCAATCCCCTCCATGGCCACAGGTGTATAAAATCATCACCTAGGCATGCAGACTGCTTCTACAAACATTTGTTTGTGTATATATATATTACTGTAAACTATTATAGTTTTCCTTTATGGCCCAACTCCATCTCCAAGCAGGGGTTTAAAATAAAGCAGATCTGGCTGCTGCAATTCTGACCTCCTTTCTGGCTCAGTCTTCCCTAGTATTTCATTTATTTCATTTCTTTCATAAGATGCCCTCAGTCCTCTGGGATTAAAGATGCTCAGTGTTGCTCAACCCAGAAGAATGAGGTCACCATGTGAGTTCAGGGTGTCACCACCAGTGCTAACTTGGCAATGGCTCCCACCATGGTAATGATGCCGAGAGCGGTGCTGATGTCATCATTTCAATGTGCTAGTCATTGGAGCCTTCAGTACTGCTGACCACTGGGAGAAGATCTGATGGTGATGAGGACCCTGCATGCCATGTGTCTGACTGGCAGAGACCTAGATAGGTTAAGTATTAAAAAAACAATACAGTGGGGTAGGTGTTCTTCAGGTAGTGGGGACAATGGATGGCAGGAGGAGTGAGCTTTGAGATGGGCTTTGAGAACTTTATCACCTATTCTTTTTTTTGTATGACCGACTGAGATGATGTCCCACAGAGAAGGTAGGTTCTTACATAAGGATGTGTTGTGTCCTACAGTATACAAGCAAGCACACATGGATGTAATATAATATACACCCCGTAACCTATCTCATTATCAAACAACTTTTACCTTGTGTCTGGTTATGTCAGGTTGGACGTGTCTTTTAATTAGGAGTGTTGGTAGTGGGTGCAGTCTGTATTCTCCACTGCAGGTAGCGCTCAATCGCAGCGGCAGTGCAGATGGGGGAGGAAGTTGAGAAGAAACTCTATGATTTCCTTGGTCAATGGGGGCAGTTATCCAATTGGATGCTAGTGGTGCCCCATGTGACTCTGGCAGACATCTTGAGTCAGGCTGAGTCTACTGAAGGCTCCATCTCCTTGGTTTGGTGCTCTTTATAAGAGTGGTTAGTGTAGGGACAGGTTCCCGTCATCTAGGTGCTTTTTGATATGGAGAGGTTCCGGAGGAGTAGGGAGAGACTACGTCCACCTTTACAGGAATCTTTCCCCCTTGGGTTGGACCGGCCAGGCTCCATTCAGCAACTTGTGGCAGACGCTGTCAGAATCTTTGGGTCTCCAGACCACTGTCTCACCGCATTACTGTTGTAGGTGGCTCTGGATGGGTGTGCCTTCCCGCTGGGCCTATTTGTATTTCCCAAACTTTTCTATAATATATTGCTTTTGACAAACTGGAACTCTGTGTGCTCATTGCCCATCACACCACGCTGTACCTAGCTTACACTGGGGACTGACCATGATCTCCAGCCAAGTTCTCCAGACCTCAGGCCTGCAGTTGCTGCCTTCTAGAGAGGGTCAGAGAGCCAACGCATTGCATCTAGAGGAATGCTATATGGAACAGTGTAAATCTACGTTACTTTTGTGACAAGGTTGAAAATCCAAAGCTTTTCAGGGGCTAAAAATTCCCCCTTTTTCAGTGGCAGTGAGTTAAAACGGGACAACAATGGCATTGCAAATGGATAGAAGGATTGCTTCCAGATAGTAAGGCCACCTTCCACATGGACCGAAGGCTCGACCACCCTCTGAAAAGTAATCTGTGGTAGATTGGTGGTATAGCAGCGGCTTCCAGGAGTTCAGGAGGTGATCCTGCCACCTCCCAAATGAGTGTGTAGCTGGGTGCCTGCTGGCTGTGAGATCCTCCACTTGCCCCCACCCCTTCCCCACCACTAGGATCTGTGTTGACAGAGTCAGCAGTGCAGTCAACTCAGCAATCCCATATGTTACTACTGGACATACTTTTCCATAACTCCATGGTTGTTTTCCTCCCAAGGCCTCACTCCATAACTCTTGTGAGTCCCAGGCTGGGTCCCTAGGTACTTTGTGCCATGAGGCTGGTTCCAGTATGTGGGGAACTGGTTGCTAGTGAAGTGGCCATGCATAACACCACTTCACTACCAGAGTACCCTCACCTCTGTCATGTCACCCATCTTCTCGCTGGTTGGCTACTTTAGCAAGTGACACAAATATGTCAGGACCTTCCAACTGCCGCTCTACAGCACGAGGATCTGGAGATGCCGACCATTCCCCACGACCAACCCTGAGAGCCCCATAACAGAGCACTTTGATTGGCTATGCTTAGCCTTGGCAATGGCAAAATAGCCTCCTCTGGACAGCATCCTGCTCCTTAGACTCTGTACTGTATCTTCAGGCCAGGCACTTAGATGAATAAATCAGATCTTTTACTGAGGTGGTTAAAGGAAACAAACAGTTCATCTTCCACACACTTTCCTGTAGAAAGTTCTCTAGTGCCCTGAATAGCGCTCCATGAGGTAGTCATGCCATATAGAGTCCTTTTCCATGCAAGAGTCCATAAAAGGCATAAAATCCACAAAAGGTAGCAATAATCCATAAACAAGGTCCAGCTTAAGGTGGCACAAGACCACTAAGTCCATATTTTCTAGACCCCATCAGGACCCTGTCAGGAATGGACTCGCCAATGGTGGTGGGACTCACCTGCCTTGTGGGCTGCAGTACCAGGGCTGGCCAGCGGGTGCTCTCAGCAGCCAGAAGCTCACTCCTGCAATCAAGCCATCACCTGAGGCTGATTACAGGAGGTGTATTTAAGGAATGGCCAGGCCTGCAGTCAGGGCCTTGGTGTATTGTTCCCATGAGCCCCTGTACCTGCATCCTGTCTGCGTCCTGCCTGATCCTGACTCTGCTTGATCCTGACTCTGCCTGAACTCTGCCTGCACTGACCTCGGCTACTCCTGACCAATCTTCTGTCTACTCCTTGTACCTTGTCTGCCTGTTAGCTACCGACCCGGCCCACCTGACTACGTTGTTCTCCATATTTATATATATATCTGTTAAGGTTTGGGTTTGTTGCACCTTGTTGTACGTATTTGTGTTAGTTTTGGGTTTGGTTTGTTGCACTGCGTTTATGTTTGTGTTGCCCTTAATAAATTATATTGTTTTACACGCTATACCTGAAGTCTGTGTTTCCCTGTGTCGGGCAACACACCTCTGGTCATACCCAGAGCCCTGAGAGACCCCCAGCTGGGCTCACCCCAAGGGGTGGTTCAGACCAACAGCATGACGCCAACATCTTGGCAGTCTTTCCTCTAGACTACCTCACCCACCTACCTGACTCTGGGCCCTAATGAGTCCCTATTTATATGGTATGACCTGATGGGGGCGGTAAGCTTCCTGAAAAGAGCAGGAAAACCTGCCCAGCAGTGTTAACCCTTCCTTCTCAGGAGCCACCAGCTCAACAGGTCAACCTAGGACAACAGTTACAACAAGCTACATTGTAACATTTAGATAGTACACATAAACATAGTTGACCTGATTATCCTCAGAGCAAGAACCTAATAGAAGAAAACTTTTAACACTTTAGAACCCTCTTGGAAGCACCTGCTTACAAACCACCTGTTTTTACCACCCTCTTACCACCTTGGAAGATGGGCCTTAATGATTTGTGCCACCATCTGAGTTGGAAGTCTGGAGGGCCTGAAACGCATCTGCTCTTTGAAATTATGTAGATCATTTGGTGACCTGGAGAATCAGGAATTTTCAATATATTTTTGGTTTCTGTACTTACCCCACAATACGCAATCTTGGTGCCCCCGGGGGTTTTAGGACCCTATCAAAGCCCCTGTGAGCAAGGATTTGATTGGGCCCTTTTACACTTGTGCTTTCATTGGCTGTATATTGCTAGGGAGATGGCCGGCAGAGGACACCCTCTCTCACCCACAATCACACAGCTGTCTCGCTGTTTTGCTAACTTCCATGTTCTAAATGCAGAATCTGGCAATCCAGAATAAGCTGCAATGAATGAGAAGCTTGTAATGTGGAAAAGTCCTCTCATTTCTTCACACACCCATGGAGAGTTCTCCCTATAATTACAATCCTCTGTCTGCAGCTCCTCCCAGAGAACTAGGAAAGAACTTTCACTTTTCCATTGAAGCGGAATGGTGTCAGAGCGTGCTGGAGCTGGCAGGAGTCAGGTGAGCGTGTGTTTCAGCAGGCCAGGTGTGCAGAGTCCAGGTGTGAGCAGATCCCAAAGGCGGCATTTTTCGGATGTCTCAGTATCTACATGTATGGGTGGTATGTGTCACTTTCACAATCTGCTGGCATTTCCTCCTCAGGATGAGAGGATTTTGTAATCCCAGGAACTTGTATTGCGAGAACACATACACCAAATACAGAGAGAAGGAAGAGTCAGCTATGGGATGTAGATGTATGCTAGGACTGGGGCCCTGCGATGGCATGCGGTGTGATTGGCAGCATTCCAAGAGCAAATGCTAGATTTGAGGTCACCTACTAGAGACAAAAACAACACTGCCTTCCTTTTAGGTCTTTTTCTCCTTTCGCTCTTTTCCCCAATTCCTCTCTTTTATTCTTCCTCTCCTTGTCTCTCCCTTTACCCTCGTCTCCCTCTACCTCAATCTCTCTCTCCCTCCCTTCCTCACATTTCTCTCTCCCACTACCTACCCCCCCCCCCTCTCCCCCATATTTCTCTCTCCCTCTCCCCCCTCTCTCACCCTCAAACCCCCCCTTCTCTCTCCACTCCATCTCTCCCTCTCCCCCCTCTTTCTCACCCATGACCTCCCCTTCTCTCTCTCCCTCTCACCCTCTAGCCCCCCTTCTCTCCCCTCTCTTCCCCCTTCTCTCTCATCCTCGACCCTCCCCTTCTCTCTCCCCCCCTCTCACCCTCAAACCCCCCTCTCTCTCACCCTCAACCCCCCCCCTTCTCTCTCCACTCTATCTCTCCCTCTCCCCCCTCTCTCTCACCCATGACCCCACTTCTCTCTCCCCTCTCTCTCACCCTGGACCCCCCCCTTCTCACTTCCCTCTCCACACTCTCTCTCACCCTTGAACCCCACTTTCTCTTTCCCTTTTCTCTCCCCCCTTTCTCTGTCCCTCTCCCCCCTCTCACCCTCTAGCCCCCTTTCTCTCTCCTCCCTGTCTCTTTCCATCTCCCCCCTCTCTCACGCTTGACCCCCCTTCTCTCTCCCCTCTCTCTTACCCTGGAACCCCCCCTTCTCTCTCCCCTCTCTCTTACCCTGGAACCCCCCCTTCTCTCTTACCCTGGAACCCCCCCTTCTCTCTCCCCTCTCTCTTACCCTGGAACCCCCCCTTCTCTCTCCCCTCTCTCTCTCTCAACCCCCCCTTCTCTCTCCACTCTGTCTCTCCCTCTCTCTCACCCTCAAACCCCTCTACTCTCTCTCCCCTCTCCCTCCCTTTATCTCTCCCCTCTCTCCATCTTCCTCTCCCCATTCCCCCCTCCTCCCTCTCTCTTCCCTGCCTCTCTCTCTCCTCTCTTCTTATACCCTCATATTTCTCTCCCCCTATCTCCCCTCCCCTGTCCCTTTCTTTCTCTCCCAATTTCTCTTCCCCCCTCCCTTCCCACATGCCTTCTTCTCCCTCCCCTTGTACCTGTTCTCACCCCCCCCCCCCCCATGCGCAAACATGCTGACAAAGAAACTGCAGACAGGAGAGAAAAACAGAGTGAGCAGAGGCATGACCTCATCAGTCATCCGCTGCTCTTTTACTGTTCAGTCAGCAAGCAGCGGTGGAGCGAGGACACTGCTGTATGCCTTACCAGCTCTGGCTGTGCTGTGTGGCAGGGCTGTGTAAATCTTAGGACTGGATGGAAATACGAATCCTTTGCCAGGTAGACCGTTCCTGTATATAGCCCACCCACCGTTCTTCTTTAACGTTTTCTGCATATGGTTTCCTGTTATTGGGATTTTTTTTTTTTAAAAAATCACAATTTCACATTTCTGGTGAGAGGAAGGGGCACAGCTATAGAGTCTGATGACAGACCGTTCTAATATTCTGGGAATTCCATGACACAGCTGCAACCCATAATAAATGTTTATTCTTTAAATAGTTGATATAATAATTTAAAGACAGAAATAAACAATTTATAAAATAAAGATTACGGAAATAAAGCTGATTTCTGAACAAGCTGCTGCAACACACATATGTGGATTTTGTCATTCTGTCCGGCCAACTCTGTGATTGCTACAGACAGCACGCATTGCAGGGTGACACCGCTTTCTCTGTAAGAGGTAAGCAATACAGCGGTGTCACCTCCAAACCCCTGACTGCTGATTGGACAGTAAAGGAGCAGCTGATAGTTCATCATCTCTGCCCACCCTTCTCTCCTCCTGTATGGAGTGAAGTCTGATTGGCTCCTGCTCTCTCCCTTTCCCACTCTGCTCTGCGTGGGTGGTGACAGAAGCTGATGTGAAGATGTACTTATATCTAGCTGGTTCAAAAATACATTTTATTTTTTTAAAGGTGCAGTGTAAGGGGGAAGTATGGTGGCTCTTTGTCCCATTCTTGGCCAACCCTTGGGTAGTTTCCCCGGTCCAGTGGGGTGCCATCAGCATAGGGGCCCCCAGGATCCCAGCACTGACCACTTAGGTGATGTCTGCAGGGAAACCCTGCCTGGCCTAACCAGGCCTCCACTGAGTCCTTTCATACCTGTTCCAGGCTTGACCAGCAATGGACCCTCCTGTGATCCCAATGTTCTGTATATAATCTATCCCATACCTAGGGTGCCCTAACCTCTGGCAGGGACAGAGCTGGTGCCTAACCCAAGCGGCTCCAGTAGCCCAGGTTCACAGTTTAGTATTGGGGGCATCTGGTGGACAAAATGAAAGTTAACAAACAATAAAACGATTGCATTCATTATTCTGAAAAGTCAATAAAAAGGAAAAGCAGTGGTGGAAGAATGCACTTGGGTTTATTGCATATTCATTATTTACGGTCTGAGTGTGGCAGGGGTGTGTCCTCGAAGGATCCCTGCTGGGTTTTCCACGATTTCCAGGATTTGTAGGACCTCAAAACCTCCAGGACTTCCAAAGTTCCCAGAAATGATGCATGGCGTGTCCCCTGACGAAAGGGGTATTTAAGCACCAGCCTTTGAAATGTCTGATGCTTTGTTTTACTGTCAGCTACCCCAAAGCTACAGTCAATAATTTCTGTCTGTTAGTTGCCTATCTGTTGCCAATTTGGATTAACCTGACTACTTTCTGGCCTGCTGCCTGTCTCAGTCCCTGCCTGGATCTGGTAACTCTTTCGCCTGCCACGACTCCTGCCTGGACCTGACAACCCCTGCGACTCCTGCCTGGATCTGACAACTCCTTTGCTTGCCACCTTCCTTAACTCCTGCCTGGACCTGACTGATCTCTCGCCTTCACTCCTGCCTGCCACTTGCCTTCACCCCTGCCTGCATCTGAATACTCTCTGGCCTGATTCCTGCCTTCACTCCTGCCTAGACATGACAACTTTCTTGCCTGCCACCGGCCTCTACCCTTGCTTGGATCTGACTACTCTCTGGACTGCTGCCTGTTTCAACCCTGTGCCTGGACCTGACTACTCGCTAGCCTGCCTTGACCCCTGCCTGGACCTGACTACTCATTCCCCTGACAATATTTCTGCCTGGTCCTGACTACTGTCTCACCTGCTGCCTGCCTTTACCCCTGCCTGGACCTGATTACTCTGTGGCCTGCTTCCTGCTTTTGCAACTGCCTAGACATGACTACTTGTTCACCTGCCATTTTCCTCTACCCCTGCTAGGATCTGACTACTCTCTGGCCTGCTGCCTGCCTCTCCCCTGCCTAGACCTGACTGCTCTCTAGCCTGCTGCCTGCCTTGACCCTTGCCTGGACCTGACTACTTACTGACCTGCCAATACTTCTGCCTGCCTGGACCTGACTACTGTCTCACCTGCTGCCTGCCTTTACCCCTGCCTGAACATTAATACTCTCTCGCATGCCTTGACCCGACTACTCTCTCCCCCACCAATACCTCTGCCTGGACCTTACTACTCTCTCTGGCCTGCAGCCTGCCTTTACCGCTGCCTGGACCTGACTACTCTTTCGTCTGCTGCCTGCATCTACCTTGTGCCTGGACTTGACTACTCACTCACTCACCTGTCTCTTCCCTTGACCCCTGCCTGGACCTAACTACTCTCTCCTCTGCTAATTTCTCTGCCTGAACCTGAGTATTCACTCTTCTGCTTTGACCCTTGCCTGGATGTACCTACTCTCTTGCCTGCCGCCTACCTCTACCCCTGCCTAGATCTGACTATTCTTTGGCTTGGTTCTTGCCTTCACCCCTGCCTATATATGACTATTTTCCTGCCTGCCACCTGCCTGTACCCCTGCTTGGATCTGACTACTGTCTGGCCTGCTGCCTGTCTAAACACCTGCCTGGACCTGAGAGCCTTGCAGCCTGCTGCCTTCCTTTCCCTTGACCCCTGCCTAGACCTGACTACTAATACTTCTGCCTGGACCTGACCACTGTCTCACCTGCTGCCTTTCCCTAATCCTGCCTGAACTTGACTACTCTCTCTTCTGCCTTGACTCCTGTCTGGACCTGACTACTCTCTCTAGTCTGCAGCCTGTATTTACCCCTGCCTGGACTGACTACTCTCTCTTCTGCCTTGACTCCTGTCTGGACCTGACTACTCTCTCCCCTGCCAATACCTCTGCCTGGACCTGATGACTCTCTCTAGTCTGCAGCCTGCCTTTACCCCTGCCTGGACTGACTACTCTCTCGACTTCTGCCTGCATCTACCCTTGCCTGGACTTGACTACTCTCTTACCTGCCACTTACCTTGTCTTCTGTCTGGACCTGAGTACTCTCTCTTCTGCTCTCTTGCTACCGCATGCCTCAACTCCTGCCTGGACCTGACAACTCCCCATCCTACCTGTCCTGACCACTCTCTTGTCTGCAGCCCTGTGAACAATCTCCACACCATAGCCTTTCTATTCCAACCACCCCCCTTGTTTGGGGTGATACTGTGGGTTGCAACATGGTGCCAGTTTGCAGCAAATGAAACCGCAACCACTAGGGTTCCTGTTCCATCTCCACCATAAGGTGTCCTGGTGAAGGCCTGTGTCACTTTCCAGGGGGCACCATACTTTACATTTACACCAAATGGTGTCCATCTTTCTTGACCCAGAAGGTTGGAAGGTATGAGTTCACCCCTCCTTCTGAAAAACCGGGCATTTCCAAGTACATGGGAACCTGTGACAGTCCCTCATCCTGCATTTCACACCCAAGCAAACAATTGCCAGTCCCAGTGCCGTCACATGATGGTAGGGAGGTGTTCTGGGGTGCTAATATTTTGGGCAGGAAACATTAGGCACCTTATAAAAGGAACTATTTTATTTATCCAAACATAGAAAAGTGATGGCAGAAAAACACCAATCAGTCCAGCAAGTCATCAAGTCTGCCCCATTTTTTTCCTCTTGAGGTTTTTGAATGTGTTTTTCATCAGGTCTATTCAATCAGTTTTATTATTATTTTTTTTTACATCGAATTTACTTTTGTTTTCCATGCTATTTATAGTCCCATGGGGGGGGGGGGGGAGGGTTTGTTTTGGTGCTCCCTAGTTGCCCTTGGTTCCTGGTAAGCTACATCTGACCACTCTTGCTTTCTTGGATGGTGCCTTCCGCTAGACCTGGACCCGCGCTTTGAATGTGTTTTTCATCAGGTCTATTCAATCAGTTTCATTTATTTATTTTTTTTAAATCGAATTTACTTTTATTTTCCATGCTTTTTACAGTCCCATTGGGGGGTTGTTTTGATGCTCCCTAGTTGCCTTTGGTTCTTGGTAATCTATATCTGACCACTCTTGCTTTCTTGGATGGTGCCTTCCGCTAGACCTGGACCCGTGTTTTGAATGTGTTTTTCATCAGGTCTATTCAATCAGTTTTATATATTTATTTTTTTCAATAGAATTTACTTTTGTTTTTCATGCTATTTATAGTCCCACTGGGGGGGGGGGGGGGTTGTTTTGGTGCTCCCTAGTTGCCCTTGGTTCCTGGTGATCTACATCTGACCACTCTTGCTTTCTTGGATGGTGCCTTCCGCTAGACCTGGACCCACGTTTTGAATGTGTTTTTCATCAGGTCTGTTCAACCAGTTTCATTTGTTTATTTTGAATTGAATTTACTTTTGTTTTCCATGCTATTTATAGTCCCACTGGGGGGGGGGGTTGTTTTGGTGCTCCCCAGTTGCCCTTGGTTCCTGGTGACCTACATCTGACTACTCTTGCTTTCTTGGATGGTGCCTTCCGCTAGACCTGGACCCGTGTTTTGAATGTGTTTTTCATCAGGTCTATTCAATCAGTTTCATTTATTTATTTATTTTTTAAATCGAATGTACTTTTGTTTTCCATGCTATTTATAGTCCCATTTGGGGGGGGGGGGGGGGTTGGTGCTCCCTAGTTGCCCTTGGTTCCTGGTGATCTACATCTGACCACTCTTGCTTTCTTGGATGGTGCCTGGACCAGCGTCTCTCATCCTGGATGACATCTATTTTATACAATGCTCTGACACATGTTTTTGCAAGTATTATTTTTGGTTACGAGATAAAAAACTCCATTGAGCAATTGTTTTTTTTTTCTATATTTACCTGTTATTGTTTACTAGAAACTTTCCTTGAATTTATGATCCCTGAAGAAGATGTAGATTTGAAGATTTTACTTTAAATGGTTGAAAAAAAGTGAAATGATTTCAGTGTGGCTGGCACATTAGAACACTTTGCTGAGATCCACCAACCTGTCAGATCTAGAAGTCTTTCTCAATCCCTTTGATTGATTGCTTCCTATCAATGGCCAAAAATGTCTTCCCGCATTCTTCCCCCGCTGTATCACTGCACGTCCCTAAATGAAACGTTTCGGGGCATCTCCACTTTGTAACCAAATACCATTTCATGAACACGTCTGGACATCTGCGCTCCATGCTGGGCTGGCATGTGATATTCATCGATGATGTGATTCTGGTGGGATCATAGAGGGTTTATTGGAATGCTTTAATGGTTACGTCATTATTATTGTGTAATAGGAATCTAGTAGTTGTCTCTGAATTTACAGCTGTGTTTAATATGTATGTAACCCCTAACAATGAACTGCTCCTATGATGAACCTACCACTGTAGTAGTCGCTGCTACTACAGCTATAGTCGCTGTGTTATGGATCCCGTGCCAAGCAGCTGCCCTACCGCACAGTGAACACAAGGGATAGCTTGCTTGGCACTGCGCCATTCACAGACAATGCAAAGCATTCCCTGATTGGATGAGGTGGGGATCATGATGTCACCACCCCACCTCTCCACCCTGTCCAATCAGACAACACCTTGAATTAATTGAAAACAATTCAAGGCATTGTATGTATGGTGCCCGTGCCGAGAGAGCAACCCCCTGTTCTCTCTATGCAGCAGGTGCAACATTTAAAGTGGTTGTAAACCTCAGACATGAAATATGAAAAAAGAATATCCCTCTATAGTGTGTGCTTGTCTCAATCCAGAGCACTAAGTGTCATTTTTCTCTGCTGCTTTGCTCCTCTGCCTGAGTCACTTCTGATAAGTTTTCCTGACACCAAGAGAAAAAAGGTGACAAGGGAGGGAGCTCCAGCAGATTAAGAGCCTCCGCTCTGTTTCTGTGTGCTGTGTGGAGGGGGTGTCTCTTCCCTCCAATCAGCTCTCAAAGCTCTCCTCGCTGAGCTCTGCAGAGTGTAATATTAGCCTTCCGCCCCTTGTTTTCTCAACTCTCAGACAAGCTTTATAAATTCAGCACTTTGAATGGTTGTAGAGAAGAGAACCCTGCAGATAAACAAGTACAACTTATGTAGGAGAATTTGTTTCATCATCATCATCATTATTATTATTATACAGGATTTATGGCGCCAACAGTTTGCTCAGCGCTTTACAATATAAAGGGAGACAATACAGCAACAATACAGTTCAATACAAGAGGGATAGGAGGGCCCTGATCCTTGGAGCTTACACTCTATGAGGGAGGGGCTAGTGGTACTAAAGGTAACAACTGTGGGGGATGGACTGGTAGGAGGAATAGAAGATTCCATTATTAGCTGAAGGCAGGATAGGCTTCCCTGAAGAGATAGGTTTTCAGAGATCGCCTAAAAGTGAGCAGAGTAGGCGATAGTCTGATAAATTGGGGTAGAGAGTTCCAGAGGATGGAGACAGCTCTGAGGAAGTCCTGGAGATGAGCATGGGAGGAGGAGAGAAGGGAACTAGAGAGCAGGAGGGGTTGGGAGGAGCAGTGAGGACGGTTTGGGTGATATTTGGAGACAAGATTGGTGATGTAATTGAGGGCAGAGTTCTAAATGGCTTTTTATGTTATTGGTAATGTTTTGAATTTTATTCATTGGGCAATGGGAAGCCAGTGGAGGGATTGGCAGAGAGGGGTGGAGGACACTGAGTGGAGGCCAGTGAAAGGATTGGCAGAGAGGGGTGGAGGACACTGAGTGGAGGCCAGTGGAGGGATTGGCAGAGAGGGGTGGAGGACACTGAGTGGAAGCCAATGAAGGGATTGGCAGAGAGGGGTGGAGGACACTGAGTGGAGGCCAGTGGAGGGATTGTCAGGGAGGGGTGGAGGACACTGAGTGGAGGCCAGTGGAGGGATTGGCAGAGAGGGATGGAGGACACTGAATGGAGACCAGTGGAGGGATTGGCAGAGAGGGATGGAGGACACTGAGTGGAGGCCAGTGAAGGGATTGGCAGAGAGGGATGGAGGACACTGAGTGGAGGCCAGTGGAGGGATTGGCAGAGAGGGATGGAGGAATCTACCCCCACCCCTGTTCTAAGCCTATTCCACCTACCCTGTAAAAAGGAGGGATGCCTATACTTACCTATGCTGAAGTCGCTCCGATCCGGTCTCCGGATCCCAGTGCCTGCTTCGCTGTAGAGGAGGGACAGCCAACAATGGATGCCCCCAGGGGCGGACTGACCATTTGGAAACTCAGGCACTGCCTGAGGGCCTGGGGTCAGTAGGGGGCCCCATGAGATGCCCCTGGTACCTTTTTCATAGGCTTTTTTGAGTTTGGGCAAGGACACAGGGGCCCCATGATCCCCTATTGCCCGGGGGCCCCATGAGTTGTCAGTCTGTCCCTGGATGCCCCACAGTAAGCTGATGGGGGACTTAGGCAACCGAGGCTCCACAGCCGTTGGCAATCTCTCCTGTACACCAAAGTCGGGACCCGATCAAGCGGATCCTGGGAGATGACGTCACCCATAGGATTACTATAAGGCATCCATTGTCAGCTGTCACTCCTCTACACTGAAGCTTTTTCTGCATGCGACCGGACCGGAGCGACTTCAGCATAGGTAATTATAGACATCTTTCCTTTCACAGAGTAGATAAAATAGGTTTTGAATGGGTGGCCTCGTGCACAGTGAGCATTTGTCCTGGCAGGAGAAATGCAACGTAAAAAAAAAAAAAAGCCTAAGCCCTGGTTCACACCGGTGCGACTTTTCATTTCAAAACGCATGCCAAGTCACACACTATTGTCCGCAATTGAACTGTTCAAGTTTTTTTAAAGTAGTTCCTGCACTATTTCAGGTGGGACTTACATAATCACGCATGAAGTCACACGGATGTCTTCCAAGTCGCACATGAAATTGCACTGACTAGTGACTTTGAAATCGTGTGACTTCAAGTGAAGTTGCATGATTTCAAGGTCAGACCTGGTGTGAACCTGGGCTAAAGCTGCCTCTTACAATTGCGTTTAGGCGCGTCATGCATTGGAGCGTTCATTCATTTAATTGACCAGATTATTAATTTATACATAATAAATGAACGCTCAAGCACTAAACGTTTAGATGGGTTTAGGTCCCTCCTAAATGCGCAAACTATGTTTTTTTTTGCACCAGTGTGGCATTGAAATTCGTGCGACTTCAAAGCTGACTATTCAGTGCGACTTCATTATGGCTTGCTGACACTCTGTGCGATTTAATTTAACAGATGTCAGTGCAAGTCGCCATGAAGTCGCACATAAATAGTGCAGCAACCTTTTTCAAAGAATGCTGCGACTTGAGCTAGACCATTATCCCTATTCTAAGCCTATTCTACCCACCCTGTAAAAAGAAAGATACTTATCGCTAATGGGGTGCAACTTGTCAGACGAGGGCTAAGGGTCTGTATGTATGTATTGTAATTGTACTGTCTCCCTTATATTGTAAAGTGCTGTGCAAACTGTTGGCGCAATATACATCCTGTATAATAATAAAAATTTTAATAATATGGGGATGTCTCTTTGCTGGATGGGGATGTCTCTTTGCTGGATTGGGCTGTCCCGTTGCTATATGGGTATGTCTCTTTGTTGGATTGGGATGTCACTCCAGTCTGGTCACATGATGCAACCTGTCACATGACTTTGAACTCTCAAGTCGCACTAGTGTGAAAAAGGGCTAAAGGTCTGTAAATGTATATGTTTGTATGGACACATAGGCTAACATGGAGGGGAGTTTAGATGTCTTTTTGCTGAATTGGGATGTCTCTTTGCTGGATTGGGCTGTCTCTTGCTATATGGGATGTCTCTTTGCTAGATAGGGTTGTCTCTTTGTTGGATTGGGCTGTCTCTTTGCTATATACGGATGTCTCTTTGCTGGATTGGGATGTCTCTTTGCTAGATTGGGCTGTCCCTTTGCTATATGGGGATATATGGGGATTGGGATGTCTCTTTGCTGGATTGGGCTGTCTCTTTGCTAGATAGGGTTGTCTCTTTGTTGGATTGGGCTGTCACTTTGCTATATAGGGACGTCTCTTTGCTGGATTGGGCTGTCTCTTTGCTAGATAGGGTTGTCTCTTTGTTGGATTGGGCTGTCTCTTTGCTATATACGGATGTCACTTTGCTGGATGGGAATGTCTCTTTGCTGGATTGGGCTATCCGTTGCTATATGGGTATGTCTCTTTGCTGGATTGGGATGTCACTCCAGTCCGGTCACATGATCACTAATGAGGTGCAACCTGTCATATGACTTTGAACTCAAGTCGCACTGGTGTGAAAAAGGGCTAAAGGTCTGTAAATGTATATGTTTGTATGGGCACATAGGCTAACATGGAGGGGAGTTTAGATGTCTCTTTGCTGAATTGGGATGCCTCTTTGGGGATGTCTCTTTGCTGGATTGGGATGTCACTCCAGTCCGGTCACATGATCACCAATGGGGTGCAATCTGTCCCACAACTTTGAACTCTCAAGTCGCACTGGTGTGAGAAAGGTCTATAAATGTCTGTTCGTATGGACACATAGGCTAACACTGAGGGGAGTTTAGCGGCAAAAAAAAAAGAAAAATCAAACGCCCTTTAAAGTGGCGTCCTTGATGCCCGGTGTGCATGAGGCCTCTTTTGTAAAGTGCCTTGAAGGCAGCCCCATCTTGCTGAAGTTGTAGAATGGCTCACATGGTGGCCAGCGATGTCCTGTGGTTACTTGGCAGGAAGTCTGAATCTCTCACTGCAGGCTGGTGGCTTGAAGGGGAGGCAAACAATTCAGCATTGCAGCGGGCTCAGCTGCACGTCAAATGGGGCTGCATTCACGGCACCTTTATTCCATGAAATATGTGAGTGCAGCTATTGCTGATTTTAATAGTTTGATCATTAATTACCTCTTGTTTGTCTTTAGTTCTATAAACCGCGTGGGACTGGATTAATATAAGGCTCCATGCACACTGGCTTAGAAATCGCTGCTTGTACGGGAGTTTTGTGCTTTGCCTGTAGAAGCAGCTCGGTGTGACCCTATGGGTCCATGCACTAGAGGCATATTTTAAGCTCAATGTTTAGAAGCAGAAAAAAAACCCTTCTAGTTCACGTTTTTGATTGGAGCTTCCTGGCAGAAAGAACACTAAACTCTCCTAAACTCGCCTAAACAGTGTACAAAAATTCTCTATATCAGCGTTTGTTTGTTTTTCTGCCAAGGGAACTGGCGTTTCGTAAGCCCAGTGTTCATGGAGCCTAACCAGGCTCGGACAGGCCATAGGGCACACTGGACATTTGCCCAATGGGCTTGGGCTGCCATGTCCTAAGAAGAGCGGCCTGTCGATGACTTAGCCACACGGTGGGAGGTAAGGGGCGACCATGGTCCGGACAGGGTGACACAGACCGCGGCCACTGCTCACCTCTTGCTATGTGGGAACTTAAAGCAGGGCCAGCGGTAGGTGCAGAAGAAGGTGCATGGCTTCAGTGACATGCAGGCAGCACCTGCAGGGGACACACACCTCCCAGCCAGCCGCTGGAGATACAGCTGCACTGAAGGGGCAATGGTGGCCTATCTCCTTCACCAGCAAGCACACTGTGACAGCTGCACAGGGGTATAGAAGACCATCACATACTGGGAGGAAGGTGAGTGCACTGAACCCTACACTGATTCATTGCTACAAACAGTCCTGCTCTCTGGCGTTTGTACGGGGGTGGATTGGGCTGTTTGTTTTTCTGGATTGTTCTGTCTCTTTGCTGTGTGGGGATGTCTCTTTGCTGAATTGGGCTTTGCTGGATGGGAATGTCTCTTTGCTATATGGGGCTGTTTCTTTGCTGGATTGGGATATCTCTTTGCTATATGGGGATGTTTCTTTGCTGGATTGTTCTGTCTCTTTGCTATATGGGGATGTCTCTTTTGCTGGATGGGGATGTCTCTTTGCAGGGTTAGGATGTCTCACTGCTGGATTGGGCTGTCTCTTTTCTGGATTGGGCTATCTCTTTGCCATATGGGGATGTCTGCTGGATTGGGATGTCTCTTTGCTATAGGAGGATGTCTCTTTGGTAGATTGGAATGTCTCTTTGCTGGATTGGGTTGCCTCTTTGCTATATGGGGATGTCTCTTTGCTGGATGGGGATGTCTCTTTGCTGGATTGGGCTGTCTCTTTGCTATCTGGGGTAGTCTCAGTGCTGGATTGGGCTATCTCTTTGCTGGATTGGTATGTGTCTTTCTTGAATCGGGCTGTCTCTTTGCTAATGGGGATGTCTCTTTATTGGAAGTGGATGTCTCTTTGCTAAATGGGGATGCCTCTTTGCTGGATGGGTATGTCTCTTTGCTGGATTGGGCCATCTCTTTGCTGAATAAATGGGAATGTCTCTTTGGTATATTGGGCCATCTCTTTGTTGAATATGTGTGAATGTCTCTTTGCTGCATAAATGGGGATATCTCTTTGCTGCACTTTGGGCAAAATATGAAAATACGCTGTAATTCTTTACTGCTAAATCTTGAAAGCACTGATGGCTTGGAATACACTTTTCATTTTCATATACTGTATTAAGTTATGATAAAATAAAAGTGGGTGCACCGAAGGACAGCCAGTGGGCAGGCCCTGAGAATGTTGACAGTCAGGCCCAAGGGGGGGGCAGGCCTAAACCTGTGTAAGGGACCCCAAAATTTCTGAAAGCTGTCTCCTCTCCCAACTCGGAGGCTGGAGATTTTCACAGAGAGCGGGAATCTTTTCATATGATCCAGATCTGCAGCTCCTCCCACCCCCTGCTCTGCTGATGGGATGACATCATCGGCGGGGCGTGAGACCATGGACCCTGAATCCTGCCTTTGCCCTGCTGAAAGTAGGACTGTGCAGGGGAGGCAGAGAGCAAAAGGAGGCACTGTGATTACAGGAAAAAAAGGGGGGGGCATGATTGTAAGGGGCACTGTGATTACAGGAAAAAAGGGGGGGGCATGATTGTAAGGGGCACTGTAATAGGGGGCTGTGATTGCTAGGGGCACTGTAATGTAATGGGGGACTGTGATATAAAGGAGGGGATTAGAGCCACGACCCCCAAGACAATTTGCAGAGTAAAGTTCTGCTTTAAAGTGTTTGCGAACCTCAGATAGGAAATAGGAAAGAGAGAACCGTCTTGCACCCGTCATTTCCTTATATGGAGGGCGGGAGGCGGTAAAACAGCATGTACGCCCTAATGACCCACATGGAAGAAAAATATATTTGAAATATATTTTAAAAATATTCTTCCCAAATACATTGACATATATTTGAAATGCTACAATTTTGACCGTATTCAATATATTTAAAAATATATTTCAATAAATATATACATATATATATACTGCACGTTGAAATGCGTTTTTATTGCAAAATATATGAAAACATTTTTAAAAAATAAATTTTCAAATTTACTGCATGTCTTTAAAAATACAAATCTACATTTTTGGAATTCATTTACAGATATATGTAAAAATATATGTTAAAATGACTTTTTTATATGTTAAAAAAATCTGAATAATATATTTTAAAAAAATATATTTGTAAAAATATATTTTTAAAAAAAAAATCTTCAGTTTTTTTAACATCTGAAAATGTTTTAACATATATTGCGATGTTTTTGAATCACGCGATCAAATACCACCGAAAGTAAGCTCAATTCGTGGGGAAAAAAGGACGTAAATTTCATTTGGGTGCTGCTTTGCATGACTGCGCAATTGTCAGTTAAAGTAACGCAGCGCCGTATCGCAAAAAAATGGCCTGGTTAGGAGTGGGGGTAAATCCTTTGGAGGGCGAGGGGTCATAAATCCCATTTCAGTCTTTGCAGATGACAACAAGCTGTGCCGGGGAATAACGTCCTTACAGGATGTCTTCAACTTACAACCTGACCTCAATGCTCTGTGTAATTGGGGCACTATGGAGCCAATGAGGTTTAATGTTGATAAATGTAAGGTTCTGCACTTGGGGGCTAAGAATATGCATGCATCATACATACTAGGGGGGTACAACTGGGAGGAATCAATGGTGGAGAAGGATCTGGGGGGGATCAATGGTGGAGAAGGATCTGGGGGGGTCAATGGTGGAGAAGGATCTGGGGGGGTCAATGGTGGAGAAGGATCTGGAGGAATCAATGGTGGAGAAGGATCTGGAGGGATCAATGGTGGAGAAGGATCTGGGGGGGGTCAATGGTGGAGAAGGATCGGAGGGGATCAATGGTGGAGAACGATCTGGGGGGATCAATGGTGGAGAACGATCTGGGCGGGTCAATGGTGGAGAAGGATCGGGGGAGATCAATGGTAGAGAAGAACTTGGGGGGGGGTCAATGGTGGAGAAGGATCTGGGGGGAACAGTGGTGGAGAAGGATCTGGGGGGGTCAATGGTGGAGAAGGATCTGGAGGGATCAATGGTGGACAACGATCTGGGGGGGTCATTGGGGGAGAAGGATCTGGGGGGATCAATGGTGGAGAAGGATCTGGGGGGGAGATCAATGGTGGAGAAGGATCGGGGGGGATCAATGGTGGAGAAGGATCTGGGGGGGTCAATGGTGGAGAAGGATCGGGAGGGATCAATGGTGGAGAAGGATCTGGGGGGGTCAATGGTGGAGAAGGATCTGGGGGGTCAATGATGGAGAACTATCTGGGGGGTCAATAGTGGAGAAAGATCTGGGGGATCTGGTAGATCACAAGCTGCGGGTTCTAAAGCAAGCAAAATCCTCTCTTGTATTAGGAGATATATAGACTCCAGAGAGAGAGAGATATCACCCCTCCCCCCCCCCCGGTACAAATCATTAGTAAGTAAGACCTCATCTGGAATATGCAGTTCAGTTTTGGGCACCAATTCAAAAAAAGAATATTGGGGAACTGGAGGAAGTACAGAAAAGGGCAACCAAACTGATTAGCAGAATGAAGGAGATCAGCTATGAAGAAAGATTAGAGGAATTTAATTTATTCTCTCTTGAGAAGAGGAGATTAAGGGGGGATATGATCACCATGTATAATACATAAGGGGGGATATGATCTCCATGTATAATACATAAGGGGGGATATGATCTCCATGTATAATACATAAGGGGGGATATGATCTCCATGTATAATACGTAAGGGGGGGATATGATCTCCATGTATAATACATAAGGGGGGCTATGATCTCCATGTATAATACATAAGGGGGGGATATGATCTCCATGTATAATACATAATGGGGGATACGATCTCCATGTATAATACATAAGGGGGGATACGATCTCCATGTATAATACATAAGGGGGGATACGATCTCCATGTATAATACATAAGGGGGGATACGATCGCCATGTATAATACATAGGGGGGATATGATCTCCATGTATAATACATAAGGGGGGGATATGATCTCCATGTATAATACATAAGGGAGGATATGATCTCCATGTATAATACATAAGGGGGATATGATCTCCATGTATAATACATAAGGGGGGATATGATCTCCATGTATAATACATAAGGGGGGATATGATCTCCATGTATAATACATAAGGGGGGATATGATCTCCATGTATAATACGTAAGGGGGGGATATGATCTCCATGTATAATACATAAGGGGGGCTATGATCTCCATGTATAATACATAAGGGGGGGATATGATCTCCATGTATAATACATAATGGGGGATACGATCTCCATGTATAATACATAAGGGGGGATACGATCTCCATGTATAATACATAAGGGGGGATACGATCTCCATGTATAATACATAAGGGGGGATACGATCGCCATGTATAATACATAGGGGGGATATGATCTCCATGTATAATACATAAGGGGGGGATATGATCTCCATGTATAATACATAAGGGGGGATATGATCGCCATGTATAATACATAGGGGGGATATGATCTCCATGTATAATACATAAGGGGGGATATGATCTCCATGTATAATACATAAGGGGGGATATGATCTCCATGTATAATACATAAGGGGGGATATGATCACCATGTATAATACATAAGGGGGGATATGATCTCCATGTATAATACATAAGGGGGGATATGATCACCATGTATAATACATAAGGGGGATATGATCTCCATGTATAATACATAAGGGGGGATATGATCTCCATGTATAATACATAAGGGGGGATATGATCTCCATGTATAATACATAAGGGGGAATATGATCTCCATGTATAATACATAAGGGGGATATGATCTCCATGTATAATACATAAGGGGGGGTATGATCTCCATGTATTATACATAAGGGGGGATATGATCTCCATGTATAATACATAAGGGGGGATATGATCACCATGTATAATACATAAGGGGGGATATGATCAACATGTATAATACATAAGGGGGGATATGATCTCCATGTATAATACATAAGGGGGGATATGATCGCCATGTATAATACATAGGGGGGATATGATCTCCATGTATAATACATAAGGGGGGATATGATCTCCATGTATAATACATAAGGGGGGGATATGATCTCCATGTATAATACATAAGGGGGGATATGATCTCCATGTATAATACATAAGGGGGGATATGATCTCCATGTATAATACATAAGGGGGGATATGATCTCCATGTATAATACATAAGGGGGGATATGATCACCATGTATAATACATAAGGGGGGATATGATCTCCATGTATAATACATAAGGGGGGATATGATCACCATGTATAATACATAAGGGGGATATGATCTCCATGTATAATACATAAGGGGGATATGATCTCCATGTATAATACATAAGGGGGGATATGATCACCATGTATAATACATAAGGGGGGATATGATCAACATGTATAATACATAAGGGGGGATATGATCTCCATGTATAATACATAAGGGGGGATATGATCTCCATGTATAATACATAAGGGGGGATATGATCTCCATGTATAATACATAAGGGGGATATGATCTCCATGTATAATACATAAGGGGGGATATGATCTCCATGTATAATACATAAGGGGGATATGATCTCCATGTATAATACATAAGGGGGGATATGATCTCCATGTATAATACATAAGGGGGATATGATCTCCATGTATAATACATAAGGGGGGATATGATCTCCATGTATAATACATAAGGGGGGATATGATCTCCATGTATAATACATAAGGGGGATATGATCTCCATGTATAAATACATCAGTGGTTCATATAGTGAACTCGGTGTAGTTATTCCCCCTGAGGTCATCACAGAGGACAAGGGGGCACTCTTTACGTCTGGAGGAAAATAAATTTAATCTCCAAACACGGAAAGGTTTCTTCACAGTAAGAGCTGTGAGAATGTGGAATAGACTCCCTCCAGAGTTGGTTGTGGCCAGCTCAGTGGATTGCTGTAGGAAAGTCCTGGATTCTTTCTTGGATACACAGAATATAACTGGATATAACATTCATAGGTAAAGTTGATCCAGGGAATATCCGATTGCCTCTCGGGGGATCAGGAAGGAATTTTGTCCCCTGCAGGAGCAAATTGGATCATGCTTTGCTGGGTTTTTGCCTTCCTCTGGATCAACTGTGGGTGTAGGACTATAACTTTTTTTTTGTTTTATGGTTGCGCTAAATGAACTTTTGTCTTTCTTCAGCCAGACTAACTATGTAATAAATGACATCCAGAAGCATTTCACGCGTATTACTGCAATTTTATTGCGATTTGGAATCGTGGGCGGAGTCAGATCAATTCTGCCAGCAATTCCAGGTTGCTAAGTGTGAATGCGGCCAAAGTGGCATCTACTGTACATGTGTTTACAATACATGCATTCCTGGGCATTTGGAGTGAACTTGTTCGCATTCATGCGAATTTGTAGTGCATTCATGTCCTTTTTTCAGCGCGTTCCCGTGTGAAAAAATGCAGCATGCTGTACTTTTTAAAAAAACGTGCATAAAAGCACTGAATGGTGTAAATTAGGCTCATTGGAATACATTCATTTCTCTTGCATATGCCTTTGTACTGCATTTTTGCTGAGTTTAAAAATGCACCTGACTGCATCTGGTGTAAATGAGCCCGAAAGGAGGATTTGTGGTGTCACCCCCGGCCAGAAGGCCTTCGGAGAAAAAAGGAGAAGGGCCTCAGGGCCCGAATCGGAAATCGGACAAATTTTTTTGGATTCTTCGGATGTATCCGAATTTCCAAATTACGATAGCAACCAACTTAAAAGAATCACAAATGGAGAAATGAAATTTCAGCCGAAATTAGAATCAAACCGAACTTGAAAGAGAAAATCAAATTAAAAAATGAAAAAGAATTTGAAAACAAGAATAGAATAAAACAGAATAGAAAATAAAGGAATAGTACAGAATAGAAGAAATAGAACAGAATACAAAACATTTAATAAAACAGAAAAGAATAAAATAGAAAATAAAAAAATAGAACAGAATATGAAAGAAAATAATAGACTAGTATAGAAAACAATGGAATAGAATAGAAAATAATAAAATAGAATAGAATAGAAATTATTATTATTATTATTATACAGGATTTACATAGTGCCAAAAGATATAAAAAGATAGTGAAACAGATATAAAAGAACAATTTATAAACACATAACACTTATATAAAAAAAGAAACAATTTTTTATTTCGCTCGGAGGAGAAAGCGTTGTGAAATCTCTGTTCCCAGGGTGCAGCCGCAGTCGCACCGCACATATCTTCTAGGGGTCAGCAGCCGGGGTGGCTCACTCGCTCTGCAGTGTATTTGAACCCATCCCCCCGTGATAGCACACACACGGTAAACCTTTGCTCTGTGAGATCGGGGCGATCAACACGAATGTTATCAGGATATATCCCGTGCTGTGTGAAGGTATCTATTTTACTATTTGGCCACTAGGTGGTGCTAAGTATCAAAGGAAAGTGCCATCTAGTGACCAAAGGGGGTATTGTCTGTTTTAAATCGATGGAAAACATTCGCCCAGTGCATTGTTTGTTCCCTCATTCGCTCAGAATGAATGTGCATCTCCCCCGTTGTGTTCGGCGTGTGATTGCTTTCTATGAAAAGGTCTGAACAGGATACAGTCACTTCCCCTAAAGGGTATTTATAGCCAGGGATTTTTTTTTTTTAATTTTGGATGGAGGAAGGAGCAGACATTCTATCGAATTTCCATTGCAGTCTGTGATCTCATTGGGGGGGGGGGCGATTCAACCTCTTTATTGTCCCTGAAACGGGAAGTGATCCAAAATTTGGAGTTGTCACCAGAACAGGTGTAGAGGGGAAATCTTCCCATGGGGACACCTGTCCTGGAGACAGCTAAGAGGAGAACTTCCCTCACCAGTGCGCAGCGTGCTGCCAAAAAATGGTGCGTGTGACTCATTGCGCTGTCTGCGGTGCAGTGAGCAATCTGGTTGTGTATAGTGGGAAATCTGGTCGTGTATAGTGAGGAATCTGGTCGTGTATAGTGAGTGAAATGGACATGTATAGTGAGTGATCTGGACATGTATAGTGAGTGAAATGGACATGTATAGTGAGTGATCTGGACGTGTATAGTGAGTGAAATGGACATGTATAGTGAGTGATCTGGACGTGTATAGTGAGTGAAATGGACATGTATAGTGAGTGATCTGGCCGTGTATAGTGAGCGATCTGGACATGTATAGTGAGCGATCTGGTCGTGTATAGTAAGTGATCTGGATGTGTATAGTGAGTGATCTGGATGTGTATAGTGAGTGATCTGGTCGTGTATAGTGAGTGATCTGGTTGTGTATAGTAAGAGATCTGGACGTGTATAGTGAGGGATCTGGTCGTGTATAGTGAGTGATCTGGACGTGTATAGTGAGCGATATGGTCATGCATAGTGAGTGATCTGGATGTGTATAGTGAGTGAAATGGTCGTATATAGTGAGTGAAATGGTCGTGTATAGTGAGTGATCTGGTCGTGTATAGTGAGCGATCTGGTCATGTATAGTAAGAGATCTGGTTGTGTATAGTGAGCGATCTGGTCGTGTATAGTGAGCGATCTGGTCGTGTATAGTGAGGGATCTGGACGTGTATAGTGAGCGATCTGGACATGTATAGTGAGCGATCTGGACGTGTATAGTGAGCGATCTGGTCGTGTATAGTGAGGGATCTGGTCGTGTATAGTGAGGGATCTGGTCGTGTATAGTGAGCGATCTGGTTGTGTATAGTGAGGGATCTGGTCGTGTATAGTGAGTGATCTGGACGTGTATAGTGAGCGATCTGGTCGTGTATAGTGAGTGATCTGGTTGTGTATAGTGGCATTCCTTCCTATTCTCATCAATGGGGGAGCACAGAGCATCATCACTCCAGGCCTCTTCTAATGGGAATCCTTCAGGTACCTGTAGGACGTTCAGAGACACATATGAAAGCATCATTCGTGGGGGAGGTGTGTGTGTGGGTGGGGGTCCGATCTTATCGGAGAGTCCAGGAAATTCTCCGCTTCTCCGTGAAGTTCAACAGAAAAGTATTTCGGTAACAGGAAAGGCGTTCATAGCGCAACGATGAGGGAGAAAAGGTGATGAAGACTAACAGCTTGCCAGGACCAAAGACACCGCCGCACCTCCGCATTGGTGGAACACGTTTCCTGGAACCACTGAATAAAGAAACAAAAAATTCTCAGTTCTGCAAATTAATATTTTGTTTCAATCGTACTGATGGGTCACTCGCTGGTTCCTCCCGCCTGATCCTAGAAGAGGTTCTAATGCTCCCTCTGACTTGGGCCGGTGTTCCCCTTTAAGTGCACAGTAGACGATCTATGTGTGTAGATCGTTCTCTGCTGGCAGCCGGCGGAGGAAGGACTGTCACTGTTTCCGGGAGATGAAAAGAGTCAGCAGAATAAATGGGAAACCAGAAAACAAAGAATTCTGCCCATTGTCACTCCTCAGCAGAAGCTGCATTATGTGACGGGGACAGTGGGACTGATGTCACTTCTCGGGGACTGGCAGGGACAAGCACATTGCTGGCACTGCAGCCTGTGAGTCCCGGGATTGTCTGAGCTCAGAAGTGTCCCATCTGTCTACCCTGACCAGGACTGTGCCTGGGACTAGAGAGACAGGTAAGAATTCAACTTTATGGGGAAGCCTGTCCCTCTTCTAGGACCAGAACCCCTCCATCCCTTTTCCTCTACCACTATCCCTCTGTCCTTCTTCTAGACCAGTACTCCCTTGTTCTCGACCAGAACCCCTCTGTCCCCCATTCCTCTACCACTGTCCCTCTGTCCTTCTTCTAGACCAGAACTCCCTTGTTCTAGACCATAACCCCTCTGTCCCCTTTCCTCTACCACTGTCCCTCTGTCCTTCTTCCAGACCAGTACCCCCTTGTTCCAGTTCTAGACCAGAACCCCTCTGTCCCCATTCCTCTACCACTGTCCCTCTGTCCTTCTTCCAGACCAGTACCCCATTGTTCCAGTTCTAGACCAGAACCCCTCTGTCACCTGTTCCTCTACCACTGTCCCTCTGTCCTTCTTCCAGACCAGTACCCCCTTGTTCCAGTTCTAGACCAGAACCCCTCTGTCACCCATTCCTCTACCACTGTCCCTCTGTCCTTCTTCCAGACCAGAACCCCTCTGTTACCCGTTTCTCTGCCACTGTCCCTCTGTCCTTCCTCTGGATCCGAACTCCTTTGTCCTTCTTGTGGAACCAAACCCTCTCCTCTAAACCAAAAAAAACAAAAAAACCCTCTCCTCTAAACCAAAATCCCTCATTTCCATTTCTAGGCCAGAACCCCTCGGTCCCTTTTTTTTTCTACCACTATCATTCGGTCCATCTTCTGGATCCAAACCCTTATGTCCTTCTTCTAAACCTGATCCAATATCATCTGTTCTTCTTCTGGAGCTGATCCCCTCTGTTGTTCTTCTTCTAGACCCAATTCCCCCTGTCCTTCTTCTGGACCTGATCCCCTCTTTTCTTCTTCTAGACCCAATTCCCTCTGTCCTTCTGGACCTGATCCCCTCTGTCCTTCTTCTAGACCCAATTCCCTTTGTCCTTCTTCTGGACCTGATCCCCTCTGTTTTTCTTATATTCCCAATTCCCTCTGTCATTTTTCTTGGTCTGATCCTCTCTGTCCTTCTTCTGTTCTTCTGGGTCTGACCCTCTCTGTCCTTCTTCTGGGCCTAATCCTCTCTTTCCTTCTTCTAGACCTGATCCCCTCTATTCTTCTTCTAGATCCAATTCCCTTTGTCCTTCTTTTGGACCTTATCCCCTCTGTTCTTCTAGATCCAATTCCCTTTGTCCTTCTTCTGGACCTGATCCCCTCTGTTTTTCTTATAGTCCCAATTCCCTCTGTCATTTTTCTTGGTCTGACCATCTCTGTCCTTCTTCTGTTCTGCTGGGTCTGACCCTCTCTGTCCTTCTTCTGGACCTGATCCCTTCTGTTCTTCTTCTAGACCCGATTCCCTTTTTTTTTTCTGAACCTGATCCCCTCTGCTCTTCTTCTAGACCCGATTCCCTTTGTCCTTCTTCTGAACCTGATCCCCTCTGTTCCTCTTCTAGACCCAATTCCCTCTGTCCATCTTCTGGGTCTGATCCTCTCTGTCCTTCTTCTGGGTCTGATCCTCTCTGTCCTTCTTTTTGGCCTGATCCTCTCTGTCCTTCTTCTGGGTCTGATCCTCTCTGTCCTTCTTCTGGGCCTGATCCTCTCTGTCCTTCTTCTTGGCCTGATCCTCTCTGTCCTTCTTCTTGGCCTGATCCTCTCTGTCCTTCTTCTTGGCCTGATCCTCTCTGTCCTACTTCTTGGCCTGATCCTCTCTGTCCTTCTTCTGGGTCTGATCCTCTCTGTTCTTCTTCTGGGCCTGATCCTCTCTGTCCTTCTTCTGGGTCTGATCCTCTCTGTCCTTCTTCTGGGTCTGATCCTCTCTGTCCTTCTTCTTGGCCTGATCCTCTCTGTCCTTCTTCTGGGCCTGATCCTCTCTGTCCTTCTTCTGGGTCTGATCCTCTCTGTCCTTCTTTTGAGTCTGATCCTCTCTGTCCATCTTCTGGGCCTGATCCTCTCTGTTGTTCGTCTGGGCCTGATCCTCTCTGTCCTTCTTCTGGGTCTGATCCTCTCTGTCCTTCTTCTGGGCCTGATCCTCTCTGTCCTTCTTCTGGGCCTGATCCTCTCTGTCCTTCTTCTTGGCCTGATCCTCTCTGTCCTTCTTCTTGGCCTGATCCTCTCTGTCCTTCTTCTTGGCCTGATCCTTTCTGTCCTTCTTCTGGGTCTGATCCTCTCTGTCCTTCTTCTGGGCCTGATCCTTTCTGTCCTTCTTCTGGGCCTGATCCTCTCTGTCCTTCTTGGCCTGATCCTTTCTGTCGTTCGTCTGGGCCTGATCCTCTCTGTCCTTTTTCTGGGGCTGGTCCTCTCTGTCCTTCTTCTGGGGCTGGTCCTCTCTGTCCTTCTTCTGGGCCTGATCCTCTCTGTCCTTTTTCTGGGACTGGTCCTCTCTGTCGTTTGTCTGGGCCTGATCCTCTCTGTCCTTTTTCTGAGACTGGTCCTCTCTGTCCTTCTTCTGGGACTAGTCCTCTCTGTCCTTCTCTTGTGCCTGATCCTCTCTGTTCTTGTTTTGGACCTGATTTTTTTCTGTTCTTCCTCTGGACCTGATCCTCTCTGTACCTCTGTAACCAATCCCTTCTGTCCCTCTTCTCGACTTTTTCCCCTCTGTCCCTCTTCTGGATTCAGGCTCTGAGAATATCGGGTCCTCAAGATGTCCTTGGAGAATATGAAGGTCCTCATGAATGACCTCTCCTGTCCGCCTGGCTGTCACATTGACCAAACGGCTTCAAATACTTCCTGAGGCATCGACGTGAAACAAGCAAACAAAAGTCCTGGATTAAATCTGACATTTGCATGCTTGTCATAAATTGAAGCCAGAGACAGCCAGGCAATGCGCATTCCTAGAAGGGGCAAGCAATGCCTGTATTTCTCTTAGTACCGATTTCCATCGTGTATATATATTCAGATTTTTATTTCAACATTAATATTTTTTCTACTATTTTTTCTTCTAATATATATTAATTTTTTCACTTTGTTTTTTGGTTATATAATGGTTTGTATAATCATAAATCCCCAGCGCCAAAGAAATGTGTGTACCAAAATAAAATGAATTCAAATTAAATGCTGCTGTACATACGTGCGATGTACACCAAAAAATACGAAAACATCACAAACAGCGCAAATAATTGAAAAATATGAAATCATATAAAAATGATAAAATATGACATAAAAATTATATATATATAAATAGTCCCACTCCAAAATTTGTGAAGAATTGTGAAAAAAAATTATATGTATATAAACCCAAGTGCCAAAATAAAAATTAAAAAAAAACAAAAAAGTCCTTGTTCCAAAGAAGTGTGCTTCCACCAAAAATCAGTGCTTTAAACCAACATATACCGCACTTTTAGGTATTTGGGATCCCAAATCATCATAGGGGTCTAGGATACACTGCTGTATCCTCTGCAATATCCTCATTTTTGTAGTAAGGCCCAGGCCTGAGCTCTTTTTCTCTAGTAAATTCGGGCCTAACCACATTTCGTCCAATTCTGTCTCATCGTAGTAAAACCCCTCTAGCACGTTTCGTCCAATTCTACCTCATTAAAAATGTCCTGCTGCTGGCCAATTTTACACTGCTGTATCCTCTGCAGTATCCTCATTTTGTAGTAAGGCCCAAGCCTGTGCTCTTTGTCTCTAGTAAATTCGGGCCTAACCACATTTCGTCCAATTCTGTCTCATCGTAGTAAAACCCCTCTAGCACGTTTCGTCCAATTCTGTCTCATTAAAAATGTCCTGCTGCTGGCCAATTTTACACTGCTGTATCCTCTGTAGTATCCTCATTTTTGTAGTAAGGCCCATGCCTGAGCTCTCTGTCTCTAGTAAATTCGGGCCTAACCACATTTCGTCCAATTCTGTCTCATTTAAAATGTCCTGCTGCTGGCCAATTTTACACTGCTGTATCCTCTGCAGTATCCTCATTTTTGTAGTAAGGCCCAGGCCTGAGCTCTCTGTTTCTAGTAAATTTGGGCCTAACCACATTTCGTCCAATTCTGTCTCATCGTAGTAAAACCCCTCTAGCACGTTTCGGCCAATTCTACCTCATTAAAAATGTCCCGCTGCTGGCCAATTTTACACTGCTGTATCCTCTGCAGTATCATCATTTTTGTAGTAAGGCCCAGGCCTGAGCTCTTTGTCTCTAGTAAATTCGGGCCTAACCACATTTCGTCAAATTCTGTCTCAACGTAGTAAAACCCCTCTAGAACGTTTCGTCCAATTCTACCTCATTAAAAATGTCCTGCTGCTGGCCAATTTTACACTGCTGTATCCTCTGCAGTATCCTCATTTTTCTAGTAAGGCCCAGGCCTGAGCTCTCTGTCTCTAGTAAATTCGAGCCTAACCACATTTCGTCCAATTCTGTCTCATCATAGTAAAACCCCTCTATCACGTTTCATCCAATTATACCTCATTAAAAATGTCCTGCTGCTGGCCAATTTTATACTGCTGTATCCTCTGCAGTATCCTCATTTTTGTAGTAAGGCCCAGGCCTGAGCTCTCTGTCTCTAGTAAATTTGGGTCTAACCACATTTCGGCCAATTCTGCCTCAATAAAAATGTCCTGCTGTTGGCCAATTTTAAACTACTGTATTATCAGCAGTCTGTCATGTCTTGTAGTGAAACATCAGCCTCTATTCCAGGGGTGTCAAACATCATTTCATTGTGGGCTGTATCAGCCTTATGGTTGCCCTCAAAGGGCCGGTTGTATATGTAAGACTAGATGTCCAGAGCACCCCCCCATTACATCGGATGTCAAGAATCCCACACCCTCCCTAATATCACTGTGCACCCCAGGGGCAGACTGACAACCCATGGGGCCCCCGGGCAATAGGGGATCATGGGGCCCCTGTGTCCTTGCCCAAACTCAAAAAAGCCTATGAAAAAGGTACCAGGGGCATCTCATGGGGCCCCCTACTGACCCCGAGCCCTCGGGCAGTGCCCGAGTTTCCAAATGGTCAGTCCGCCCCTGGTGCACCCCCTTCGGGGGCAGAGCTGGATATCAGGAAGTGCAGGGTCTGGAGGAGGACCAGAGGAGTAGAATCAGTTACCAGAGTATGCTGAGTGCTGAGAACAGGGGCACTGAGAAGTGCAGAATTTGGCAGAGGAGTTCTAGTCTCTCTGCGTCCGACTGCTAAGACAAGGTGGGGGTGGAGACAAGGGAGTACCTGCAGGAGCCACATGAAATGGCCTGGAGGGCCAGATTCGGCCCACGGGCCTTGTGTTTGACACTCGTGCTCTGTTCTTTTTCTCTAGCACATTTTGGCCTGTTATCCCTGATTAAAATGGTCCTGCTACTGGTAAATGTTACACTCCTGTATCCTCTGCAGTCTTCTAATACTCAATGAAAGCTTGATAGAAATTGGCCACCGGCAGGACAGTTGTGCATCAGTGTGAACAGAGATTGTTCTATACTGTCATTAGTGTCATGACCAGGGGCGGACTGACCATTTGGAAACTCAGGCACTGCCGGAGGGCCCAGGGTCAGTAGGAGGCCCCATAAGATGCCCCTGGTACCTTTTTCATAGGCTTTTTTGAGTTTGGGCAAGGACACAGGGGCCCCATGATCCCCTATTGCCTGTCCGCCCCTAGTGTCATCTCTTCTGTATTGTCTTCAGAGAGTGAAGTGTTGTCACTTCTATACTGTCTTCAGAGAGTGAAGTGTTGTCACTTCTATATTGTCTTCAGAGAGTGAAGTGTTGTCACTTCTATACTGTCTTCAGAGAGTGAAGTGTTGTCACATCTATATTGTCTTCAGAGAGTGAAGTGTTGTCACATCTATATTGTCTTGAGAGAGTGAAGTGTTGTCACATCTATATTGTCTTCAGAGAGTGAAGTGTTGTCACATCTATATTGTCTTCAGAGAGTGAAGTGTTGTCACATCTATATTGTCTTGAGAGAGTGAAGTGTTGTCACTTCTATACTGTCTTCAGAGAGTGAAGTGTTGTCACTTCTATATTGTCTTCAGAGAGTGAAGTGTTGTCACATCTATATTGTCTTCAGAGAGTGAAGTGTTGTCACTTCTATACTGTCTTCAGAGAGTGAAGTGTTGTCACTTCTATATTGTCTTCAGAGAGTGAAGTGTTGTCAGGTCTATATTGTCTTCAGAGAGTGAAGTGTTGTCACTTCTATATTGTCTTCAGAGAGTGAAGTGTTGTCAGGTCTATATTGTCTTCAGAGAACTAAGTGTTGTCACATCTATATTATCTCTGAAGAGTGAAGGGTTATTTTTTTTGTTGGGTCATGAGGGGGTGCAGAGTTATCTCTTCTGCATTGTCAGTTGAGTGTGTGGTGTTGACATTTCTGTCATTACAATGGCTCCCTTTGTCCTGGGTTCATTAAATGGCACTATACAGGCCTGGGGGAGGTCAGGTGAGAATTTTTTTTATCTGATAACAATGGCCTGAGTGAAGTCTGAGAATCTGGGGGAGAGAGTTCATCAAATTATCATTACAAAGAGGAACTTCACTCCTGAGGAGAGACCAGAGACCCCTGTGTGCCTCTTATTCATGGTTTCAGGAATAAAGTCAAGCTATTCTTCTACATGAGGCCATCCTTGGTTTTCGTTGGCCATAGATGAGAGATAGCAGTTGAAGGACGTGTCTGATGTGACTCTAACCTGACCTGGAAAGTGAAGAGTGTCATGGTGTCGATGGGAGAGCCCAGAGAGCACTGTGTAGGATATGGGAGATTGACGCCCCCAGAAGTGTCTTTTTCCCAGCAGGCTTCATAATCGAGGGGGGGGCGTTCGGTGGTGCGGGCATCAGGAGAGTTAAGTATTAACATTCTGTTTTCTTAAGGGCAGTGTATATTTGCATTTAAAAACTGCTGTCAGGATTACCATATTTTTTGCCTCCGTAAGACGCACTTTTTTCCCCCAAAAAATGGGGGGAAATGTCTGTGCGTCTTATGGAGTGAATATGGAGCGGCCAGCCCGGTATTCCCCTCGTCGCCGTGTTAGAATACCGGGCCGGCCGCTCCTCGGTCCTACCTGTTCCTCGGTCCAGCAATGACCTGCTTTCTCCGGCCATCTTCTCTCCCTGGCGCCGGCATCTTTAGTGTGGGCACCCGGCTGTGACAGCTTGCGGCTTCACAGCTGGGTGCCCACTGAGCATGTGCGAGAAGCGCTGCGCTTTGTGAATGGCCCCGTAGTCTTCTGGGACCTGTCATGTGTCCCAGAAGACTATGGGGAGGGAGAGGGGAGGACAACTCTGCAGAAGTGGGAGCAGGTACCTATCAAATTCGGGTACCCGCTCCCCAAAGTTCTGAAGTCTATGGTCATCTCCTGTATTATGTATGCAGTCTCTGGTCATCTCCTGTACTATGTCCGCAGTCTCTGGTCATCTCCTGTACTGTGTCCGCAGTCTCTGGTCATCTCCTGTACTATGTCCGCAGTCTCTGGTCATCTCCTGTACTGTGTCCGCAGTCTCTGGTCATCTCCTGTACTGTGTCCGCAGTCTCTGGTCATCTCCTGTACTATGTCTGCAGTCTCTGGTTATCTCCTGTACTGTGTCCGCAGTCTCTGGTCATCCCCTGTTCTATGTCCGCAGTCTCTGGTCATCTCCTGTACTATGTCCGCAGTCTCTGGTCATCTCCTGTACTATGTCCGCAGTCTCTGGTCATCTCCTGTACTATGTCTGCAGTCTCTGGTCATCTCCTGTACTATGTCCGCAGTCTCTGGTCATCTCCTGTACTATGTCCGCAGTCTCTGGTCATCTCCTGTACTGTGTCTGCAGTCTCTGGTCATCCCCTGTTCTATGTCCGCAGTCTCTGGTCATTTCCTGTACTATGTCCGCAGTCTCTGGTCATCTCCTGTACTATGTCCGCAGTCTCTGGTCATCCCCTGTACTATGTCCGCAGTCTCTGGCCATCTCCTGTACTATGTCAGCAGTCTCTGGTCATCTCCTATACTATGTCCGCAGTCTCGGGTCATCTCCTGTACTATGTCTGCAATCTCTGGTCATCTCCTGTACTATGAGATATAGGAATCTGAGAAAATACTAAACTCTGCAATATAACCATGTTCTGCGGATGTCACCAGTACCAGCTGTGGTATTGGATTACAAATTAGATGTTCTACCAAACTCAACAATTTCCACCCTCTATGGATATCACCAGTACCAGCTGTGGTGTTGGAATGTCCATTGGATGTTCTTCCAATCTGTAGAATACCAACCTGCTCTATAGATGTTACCAACATGGGCTGTGGTATTGGATCAGCCTTTAGATGCTCCACCAAGCTCTACAAAATCACCCCGCTCTGTTGATGTCACCAACACCAGCTGTAGTGTTGGATCGTCCATTTTATGTCTTACCAAACTCTACAATATCACACTGCTCTGTAGATGTCACTAACGTGGGCTGTGGTGTTGAATCATCCTTTAGATGTTCTACCAAACTCTGCAGTATTACCCTTCTCTGTTGATGTCACCAGCACCAGCACCAGCTGTGGTGTTGGACTATCCATTAGATGCCCTACCAAACTGCAATATCACCCTGCTCTGTGGATGTCACCAGCATGGGCTGTGGTCTTGGATCATCCATTAGCTATTTTACCAAACTGTAAAATATTATCTTGCTCTGTGGATTTCACCAGAATCGGTTGTGGTGCTGGATCATCCTTTAGATGTTCTGTCAAACTCTGCAATGTCACTAGCAACAGCTGTGGTGCTGGACCATCCATTAGATGCCCTACCAAACTGCAATATGACCCTACTCTGTGAATGTCATCAGCATGGGCTGTGGTGTTGGATCATCGAATAGCTATTGTACCAAACTCTATGATATCTTCCTGCTCGTTGGATGTCCCCAGACGGAGGTTGTGGTGTTGGATTATCCGTTAGATGTCCTACCAAACTCTGCAATATTACCTTACTCAGTTGATGTCACCAGCACCAGCTGTAGTATTGGATCATCCGTTAGATGTTCTATCAAGCTTCTCAATATCACCCCACTCTGTAAATGTCACCAGAACTAGTCATGGGGGGGTAGGTCATATATAAGGTGTACATTCAAACTCTGTGGATGTCGCCAGAATGGGCTGTGGTGTTGGATAATCCTTTGGCTATTCTATCAAACTCTGTGAAGTGACCAGTACCAGCTGTGGTGTTGGATCATCCATTAGATGTTCTATCAAGCTTCTCAGTATCACCCTACTCTTTAGATTTCCCTAGAACTAGCTGTGGTGGTAGGTCGTATATTAGATGTACTATTAAACCCTACATTATCACCCTGCTCTGTGGATGTCACCAGCACCATCTATGGTGTTAGATCATTGGTTAGATTTTCTACCAAACTCTGTTATATCACTCCGCTCTGTAGATTTCACCAGAACTAGCTGGGGTGGTGGCTCATATGTCACATGTTCTACCAAACTCTCCAATATCACTCCGCTCTGTGGATATCTCCAGAACCAGATTTGGTGTTGGAGTTTGGTTCCTCCAGGAATTTATCACCGTATCCAGAAACATTGACTACACAGCCAGCCAATTTTATTGACAGAGCTGAAAGTGTAGGAACTCAGGCTGGTGTGGTTGTGTAACTAGAACCTGGAGTGGTATTTATTGATAGAGTTGTATAACCTCCAACCTGTAATCCAGAGTGCTCTCTGTGGCCTGGAGCTACAGCCTCCGGTGTTGGATCATCCTTTAGGATATTCTATCAAACTCTGTGAAGTGACCAGTACCAGCTGTGGTGTTGGATCGTCCATTTAGATGTTCTATCAAGCTTCTCAGTATCACCCTACTCTTTAGATTTCCCTAGAACTAGCTGTGGTGGTTGGTCATTGTAGAGTTTGATGGTACATCTAATATATGAAAGAGCAGAGGGACAGAGACGGAGGGGCAGGAAGAACCTGGAATGAGTCCAGAGGAGGCCGCCATGGGAGAGTGCAGCTGAGGAGACAGAGTCGGAATCCTGGAGCCAGGTTTCAGTAATAGCAAGAAGGTTGAGGGAGTGGGAGATGAAGAGGTCATTGATAGTAGAGAGTTTGTTAGAGGGTGAGCGGGCATTCCAGAGGGCACATAGGAGGGAGGGGTTGGTGCGAGGAAGCAGGGGAATTGAGATGAGAGAGTGAGGGTTGTGGCTGCGGCCAGAGAAGGGAGGCTGCTGCTTCTGTGGGTTGGAGTTTGATGGTGGAGGGCCAGGGTTTGGGGCAATGTCTCCAGAAGTTAGTAGTAATAGGAAGGTGAGGGAGGTGAGGTGGGAGCGAGATCTATCAAACTCTGTGAAGTGACCAGTACCAGCTGTGGTGTTGGATCATCCATTTAGATGTTCTATCAAGCTTCTCAGTATCACCCTACTCTTTAGATTTCCCTAGAACTAGCTGTGGTGGTTGGTCATTGTAGAGTTTGATGGTACATCTAATATATGAAAGAGAGGAGGGACAGAGACGGAGGGGCAGGAAGAACCTGGAATGAGTCCAGAGGAGGCTGCCATGGGAGAGTGCAGCTGAGGAGACAGAGTCGGAATCCTGCTGGCCAGGTTTCAGTAATAGCAAGAAGGTTGAGGGAGTGGGAGAGGAAGAGGTCATTGATAGTAGAAAGTTTGTTAGAGGCTGAGCGGGCATTCCAGAGGGAACATAGGAGGGGTTGGTGCGAGGAAGCAGGGGAATTGAGATGAGGGAGTGAGGGTTGCGGCTGCGGCCAGAGAGGGGAGGCTGCTGCTTCTGTGGGTTGGAGTTTGATGGTGGAGGGCCAGGGTTTGGGGCAATGTCTCCAGAAGTTAGTAGTAATAGGAAGGTGAGGGAGGTGAGGTGGGAGCGAGATTTATATGAGGGCAGATTATTATTATTATCCAGTATTTATATAGCGCTAAAAGGTTTGCTCAGAGCTGTACATTATAGTGGGGACAGTACATGAGACAAGACAGTAACAATACAATACACAAGGGGGTCAAGGGCCCTGCTCTTTTGAGCTTACAATCTAGAAGGGAGGGGATAGTGGTACAGGAGGAAGTGGCTGTGGGGGATGGAGTGGTAGGAGGAGATCGGCTGTTAGGTGAGGGCGGGGTAGGCTTCCCTGATGAGATGGGTTTTCAGGGTGCACCTAAAGGTGAGGAGGGTAGGTGACAGTCTGATGGATTGGGGCAGTGAGTTCCAGAGGATGGGGGAAGTCCTGGAGAAGTCCTGCAGTCGGGCGTGGGAGGTGGAGACCAGGGAGCTAGAAAGTAGGAGGTCTTGTGAGGAGCGAAGATTGCGGGTTGGGTGGTATTTGGGTATCAGGTCGGTGAGATAGTTTGGGGCAGCGTTATGAATGGCTTTGTATGTCTGTGTTAGTAGTTTGAATTTAATGCGTTGGGCAATTGGGAGCCAGTGGAGGGAATGACAGAGGGGGGTGGCAGATGTGGAGCGGTTGGTGAGGTGGATGAGTCTGGCCGCTGAGTTCAGGATAGACTGAAGCGGGGATAGTCTGTGATGAGGTAGGCTGGTGAGAAGGGAGTGGCAGTAGTCCAGACGTGAGATAATAAGGGAGTGAACGAGTAGTTTAGTAGTGTCTGGAGTGAGGAACGGACATATTTTGGAGATGTTGAGGAGGTGGAGTCTGCATGAGTTTGCCAACGATTGGACATGGGGTTGGAAGGACAGGTTTGAGTCTAGAGTGACACCTAGGTCTTTGGCTTGTGGGGTGGGACTGATGGTGGCGTTGTTGGTCGTGATGGAGATGCTGCAGTGCTGTTGTAGCGGTGACATTATGTGGACCAAGAGAGAGCAGGAGATAAGTGCAGTGATATTGAGAGGGCAGAAGTTCTACCAAACTCTCCAATATCACTCCGCTGTATGGATATCTCCAGAACCAGCCTTAGTGTTGGAGTTCGGTTCCTCCAGGAATTTATCACCGTATCCAGAAACATTGACTACACAGCCAGCCAACGTTATTGACAGAGCTGAAAGTGTAGGAACTTAGGCTGGTGTGGTTGTGTAACAAGAGCCTGGAGTGGTATTTATTGATAGTTGTATAACCTCCAGCCTGGAATCCAGAGTGCTCTCTGTGGCCTGGATCCTCTGGTTGGCTGGTGAGGTGAAGGCTGCAGGTTTGATTTATTGAGTGTTTAAAGGTTATGGAGCCTCAAACAGAAATAACAAGTGTACACAGGTTACCGTCAATGAGAAGGCAGACAGAAGTCCTGTATTGTCCTCACCTGGGAGGCTCTCTGAGGAATCTGTTGAGGTAATATTTGACTAATAACTTTGCTATCTAACGTCATCCTCCGATCTTCGCACTTATTTGAATATTTGGGACACAGCAGGTGAAGAGATATATAAATCTTACTGAAACTCAAGCCCTGTGTCAGGGGTGGACTGACCATTTGGAAACTCGGGCACTGCCCAAGGGCCCGGGGTCAGTAGGGGGCCCCATGAGATGCCCCTGGTACCTATTTCATAGGCTTTTTTGAGTTTGGGCAAGGACACATGGGCCCCATGATCCCCTATTGCCCCGGGGCCCCATGAGTTGTCAGTCCGCCCCTGCCTTGTACACACGGTGAGAATATTGGACGGATGATCACCCGTTTTTTTTTTTTTGTATTCTAGTCTCATATCAAAAGCGAAGAGGTTACTAAAGTTACGAAAATTCTTGCACGACAGAAAGAAAATTCGGGAAGTGATGTAATGTGTTTGTTTTATATTTTCGGAAGCAGGGGCGGATTGACCATTTGGAAACTCGGGCAGTGCCCGAGGGCCCGGGGTCAGTAGGGGGCCCCATGAGATGCCCCTGGTACCTTTTTCATAGGCTTTTTTTGAGTTTGGGCAAGGACAGAGGGGCCCCATGATCCCCTATTGCCCGGGGGCCCCATGAGTTGTCAGTCTGCCCCTGTTCGGAAGAAAACTGTACTGATTAAACGAAAATCGGATGATCTGGTATCGTACGAGAAAAATTTTTGCGCTTGCCCATTCAAATAAGCTGTATACTAACAATCGCTTCGAAAGCCATATTTTTCGTACGATTTTCTGACCGTGTGTACTAGGCTTTACTGTGCGTCTAGACTCTCCTACTGCAGCTTACCCATCCTTAGAGGTGGTGGCTGCAGTTGTTTACTTGGTTTAGGCATTTATTCCTTTATTTTCACCTGTTGATCCCGCCAGTAACACACTTTTTAAGGTGACAACACTCACCTCAGGAAAGGACTACAGAACACCTCCCCTTCTCTGCAATTCACAGACAGGACTGCGAACAATGCTAATTGATAAGAGTGCAGCACAGGCAGAGAACATTGACTGGATGGACAGGTAGCCTTTTGCACTTTTTGAGCAGGTATTATTATTTATTTATTTCAGGTACTTATATAGTGCCGTCAATTTACATATATATTGTACATTCACATCAGTCCCTAACCCTCAAGGGGAGTACAATCTAAGGTCCCTAACCCTCAAAGGGAGTACAATCTAAGGTCCCTAACCCTCAAGGGGTGTACAATCTAAGGTCCCTAACCCTCAAAGGGAGTACAATCTAAGGTCCCTAACCCTCAAGGGGAGTACAATCTAAGGTCCCTAACCCTCAAGGGGTGTACAATCTAAGGTCCCTAACCCTCAAGGGGCGTACAATCTAAGGTCCCTAACCCTCAAGGGGCGTACAATCTAAGGTCCCTAACCCTCAAGGGGCGTACAATCTAAGGTCCCTAACCCTCAAGGGGTGTACAATCTAAGGTCCCTAACCCTCAAGGGGAGTACAATCTAAGGTCCCTAACCCTCAAGGGGTGTACAATCTAAGGTCCCTAACCCTCAAGGGGCGTACAATCTAAGGTCCCTAACCCTCAAGGGGTGTACAATCTAAGGTCCCTAACCCTCAAGGGGCATACAATCTAAGGTCCTTAACCCTCAAGGGGCGTACAATCTAAGGTCCCTAACCCTCAAGGGGAGTACAATCTAAGGTCCCTAACCCTCAAGGGGTGTACAATCTAAGGTCCCTAACTTACATTCATACATACACATACTAGGGACAATTTAGACAGGAGCCAATTCACCTACCAGCATGTCTTTGGAGTGTGGCAGGAAGCCGGAGTACCCGGAGGAAACCCACGCACGCACAGGGAGAACATGCAAAGGTATAATAAATCTGTTTTATGTGTGCATTTAACAGACCAACAAGAGGGAAGTCACATAAGTTCATTTTTCGGGTTTACAAAGAAGCATCCAAGAGGGACAGAAAAAAGGAACTAAGTCTGTCTAGTCTGCCCTTTTTCTGTTTCTTTTTTTTTTTTTTTTAGCATTTTTGAGTACAGATCTGTGTTTTTCCTAAGAATGTTTAAATTCATTTATTGTTGATTGGCTCCCTACCTGCTGAAAATCTGTTCCAAACATCAACTACTCTTTTGGTAAAAAAAAAAACTTTCTAAAGGTCGGTTTTTCGAAGGTCAGAAAAAAGTTTAAAAAAAAGTCTTTTATCTGTTCAAAACTCTTTATAAAGTGCTCTTTAAAGGCATAAATACTGTACAGGGACATGATTAAAAAAAAATTGTAAATGCATCTTAGCTTCACACTAAAAATACTGTCCTGAACATTATTATAGGCGTACCTCGGTTTATGAATTTAATTCGTTCTGCGGGACTTTTCGTATTGTGAAAATTTGTAAAACGAAACGCTGTTTCCTATAGTAATGCATTGAAAACCAATTAATCCATTCCGGAGGTCAGAAAAAAGTAAAAAAAAGTCTTTTATCTGTTCAAAACTCTAAAGAGTTTATTTATTCATAAATAAAGTGCACTTTAAAGGCATAAATACTGTACAGGGATATGATTAAAAAAAAAATTCATAAATACAATGAAAACCTGTTAATCCATTCCAGAGGTCAGAAAAAAGTAAAAAAAATGTATTTTATCTGTTCAAAACTCTTTGTAAAGTGCACTTTAAAGGCATAAAGGGACACGATTAAAAAAAAATTGTAAATGCATCTTAGCTTCACACTAAAAATACTGTCCTGAACATTATTATAGGTGTACCTCGGTTTGCAAATTTAATTCGTTCTGCGGGACCTTTCGTATTGCGAAAAATTCGTAAAACGAAATGCGGTTTCCCATAGGAATGCACTGAACACAAATTAATCTGTTCCGGAGGTCAGAAAACAGTAAAAAAAAAGTCTTTTATCTGTTCAAAACTCTTTATAAAGTGCACTTTAAAGGCATAAATACTGTACAGAGACATGATTAAAAAAAAAAAATAGTAAATGCATTGAAAACCAATTAATCCGTTCCAAAGGTCAGAAAAAAGTAAAAAAAAAGTATTTTATCTGTTCAAAACTCTAAAGAGTTTATTGATTTATAAATAAAGTGCACTTTAAAGGCACAAAGGGACATGATTAAAAAAAAAAATTGTAAACGCATCTTAGCTTCACACTAAAAATACTGTCCTGAACACTATTACAGGCGTACCTCGGTTTACAAATTTAATTCGTTCTGCGGGACTTTTCGTATTGTGACAAAATTCGTAAACTGAAACGCCGTTTTCCATAGGAATGCATTAAAAATCAATGAATCTGTTCCGGAGGTCAGAAAAAAGTTAAAAAAAAAAGTCTTTTATCTGTTCAAAACTCTTTATAAAGTGCACTTTAAAGGCATAAATACTGTACAGGGACATGATTAAAAAAAAAAAATGTAAATGCAATGAAAACCAATTAATCTGTTCCGGAGGTCAGAAAAAAGTAAAAAAAATGTCTTTATCTGTTCAAAACTCTTTGTAAAGTGCACTTTAAAGGCATAAAGGGACACGATTAAAAAAAATGTTGTAAATGCATTGTGCTTGAGGTGATTGTAGCCGTATTAGTGCATTTGTGACAGAAACAACTGAGTACTGACGTGATACTTTTTTTATTTGCACTAACATACAATTTTGAGGACCCCGAAAGCTTGTCCTCAGAATTGTATGTTAGTGCAAATAAAAAAAGTATCACGTCAGTACTCAGTTGTTTCTGTAAATGCATTGAAAACCAATAAATCCGTTCCTGAGGTCAGAAAAAAATAAAAAAAAGTCTTATCTGTTCAAAACTCTTTATAAAGTGCACTTTAAAGGCATAAAGGGACATGATTGAAAAAAAAAAAATTGTAAATGCATCGAAAAACAATTAATCCGTTCCGTAGGTCAGAAAAAAAGTAAAGAAAAAAATCTTTTATCTGTTCAAAATTCTTTATAAAATGCACTTTAAAGGCATAAAGGGACATGATTAAAAATAAATTCATAAATGCATTGAAAACCAATTAATCCGTTCCGGAGGTCAGAAAAAAAAAAGTCTTTTATCTGTTCAAAACTCTTTATAAAGTGCACTTTAGAGGCATAAATACTGTACAGGGACATGAGTAAAAAACATCGTAAATGCACTGAAAATGAATTCATCCGTTCGTATTGCACAAAAAAAATTGTAAACCGAGTCGCTATTTTTAATGGATTTTCATTCCTCAACTGAGAACTACCTTAACCGAGGCCTTTGTAAACGCCTGTATCTCCATTCATGGATTTCAAAGTTTCAGTCATGTCTCCACTTTCTCGTCTTGCCTCCAGATGGAATATAATAAGTTCTATCAGTTTCTCCAATAATATCACTCAGATCTTTCACCATAGTTAAATTAGCCATTCATCAGGGGCGGACTGACAACTCATGGGGCCCCCCGGGCAATAGGGGATCATGGGGCCCCTGGGTCCTTGCCCAAACTCAAAAAAGCCTATGAAAAAGGTACCAGGGGCATCTCATGGGGCCCCCTACTGATCCCGGGCCCTCAGGCAGTGCCCGAGTTTCCAAATGGTCAGTCCGCCCCTGCCATGCATAGTTCAGTCTGGTCCAAAGTTGGGTTCAAACTCAGAAATAAGTTGTCACTCTTGCCCTTTGCCGTCCAATCAAACACAGCCAGGGTGTTCCCCGCTTCATGGAGTTAATTAATGAAAGAGTACAGGGGCGGACTGACCATTTGGAAACTCGGACACTGCCCGAGGGCCCGGGGCTAGTAGGGGGGCCCCATGAGATGCCCCTGGTATCTTTTTCATAGGCTTTTTTGAGTTTGGGCAAGGACACAGGGGCCCCATGATCCCCTATTGCCCGGGGGCCCCATGAGTTGTCAATCCGCCCCTGAAAGAGTATATACAGTAGACTCTAGAAATGAACTTCTCGTATTCGCTCCCTTATGGTTCGTGAACTACACCATTGTGTATTATATCTTTTCCAAAAGAAATGTTATATTTTTCAATGTATCTTTTCAAAAAGTGCAAAAAAATACCTGTTGATCCCGCCGGAAATCCAGTGAGCTGACAACTTCCTTGACTCTCTGCACTGGGCCAAGTCAACGCCACAACTGGGCCAGTCAACGTGTTCTGTAATCCTACCAGTTTCTGTCCTGGGCTGACAACGTTGCTCCTCAATATTGTGAGGGTTGTCACCAGGGGCAGACTGACAACTCATGGGGCCCCCAGGCAATAGGAGATCATGGGGCCCCTGTGTCCTGGCCTACACTTAAACCACACCCTAAAAAGCCTATGAAAGGTACCAGGGGCAACTCATAAGGGCCCCTGTGTCCTCGCCTACACTCAAACCACACCCAAAAAAGCCTATGAAAGGTACCAGGGGCAACTCATGGGGCCCCCTATTGACCCGGGCCCTCAGGCAGTGCCAGAGTTCCTAAATGGTCAGTCCGCCCCTGGTTGTCACCTAGAACAGGAAGGGTGTTGAAGGCAAGATTGCATTATAGAGCTGCCTGTATCTAGTGATCGTCTTGACAGGCGGTGGGGAATTTGCTGAAGATGGCGGAGCAGGTCCTGAGCTCCGGTACTCCTGGATGTCCACGACGGGACCTCTGAGACCTGAAGCCTCTTCTATATCTCGTGTACATTCCTGTTTAGCTGGTATAACAATGTATGGCAGAGGGGCCCCTTCCCTGACCGCCCTGACACGAAACAGGGAGCTGTATGTACATGTGTGAGTATTGAACCTTACCCTGTTGTATCTCAGGATGCAGCAAATGTGTACAAAATAACTGGAGTGACCCCACCACTGCGCCTACAACTGTCTGTTGTCACCGTTCTTCTATAATATTACTACTCAGGGGCAGACTGATCATTTGGAAACTCTGGCACTGCCCGAGGGCCCGGGGTCAGTGGGGGGCCCCATGAGATGCCCCTGGTACCTTTTTCATAGGCTTTTTTGAGTTTGGCCAAGGAACTCAGCACAGGGATGGTGGGAACTCCTCATGATTGGCACAGCGGGTGTACAGACCCCGGAGCTCAGCACAGGGAAGGTGGGAACCCCTCATAATGGACACATTGGATGTACAGATCCGGGAACTTGGCACAGGGATGGTGGGAACCCCTCATAATGGACACACTGGATGTACAGATCCGGGAACTCGGCACAGGGATGGTGGGAACCCCTCATAATGGACACAGCGGGTGTACAGACCCGGGAACTCAGCACAGGGATGGTGGGAACCCTTCATAATGGGCACTGCATATGTACAGACCCGGGAACTCAGCACAGGGATGGTGGGAACCCCTCATAATGGGCAGTGCAGGTGTACAGACCCAAGAACTCAGTACAGGGATGGTGGGAACCCCTCATAATGGGCAGTGCAGGTGTACAGACCCAAGAACTCAGCACAGGGATGGTGGGAACCCTTCATAATGGGCAGTGCAGGTGTACAGACCCAGAAATTCAGCACAGGGATGGTGAGAACCCCTCATAATGGGCAGTGCAGGTGTAAAGACCCAGGAACTCAGCACAGGGATGGTGGGAACCCCTCATAATGGGCAGTGCAGGTGTACAGACCCGAGAACTCAGCACAGGGATGGTGGGAACCCCTCATAATGGGCAGTGCAGGTGTACAGACTCGAGAACTCATCACAGGGATGGTGGGAACCCCTCATAATGGGCACAGTAGGCGTATAGACCCTGGACCTCAGCACAGGGATGGTGGGAACCCCTCATAATGGGCATAGTAGGTGGACACACCTGGGACTCAGGTTTCCCTGAAGTCAGTACCAGATTCATAAGGGGACAAGAGGGTCAACTGTACCTTCGCCCCCCAGACAGATGGCCCCCCCCATACAAAAATTATATAAAACTTTAATAAAATAATAAAAAACAAATAACGATCCAATAATATACAATGTATAATGCAGCAATTACCATCTTTCATGAAATTCATCTTGGGAAGTAATATTTTCCCGGCCGTCATCTGTAAAGGATTTTACTCTGGACTGGTATATTGTATCGTTTTTAAAAACTAATTTTGGTGTCTGAAGCTGGAATATTAACTGAATTGTTTACATTGTTTCATTATTTATATATTTTTGTTATTATTTTACATATTCTGTATATATATATATATATATTTTTTAAATTGAATATTAACCTAACCACTTCCTGACCGGCCGTTGTATATAAACGGCCGGACGGTGGCAGTGCAGGGGTGGCTGGCCGTTTATAATCCCTGGGAGTGCGCAGCACTGCGATCCGATGCCACAGTGGAACACCGATCGTCGGACGGGTCCTCTGTGCGAGGTCCCGATCATGTGATCACTGATTGGCCAATCAGTGATCACATGCTGAGTAGTAAGCAAGATGTCACTTCTGACATCATTGCTTACTACGTGTGAAATCTGTGAATGATCACAGAGATCACATGGTACAGGGCTATTCACAACAGCCTTGTACCATGTGACAAGCTGTGACCAATCACAGCTCACACAGTAGTTTTGAATAGCTGCAAGAATGCAGACAGAGAGAAGGAGAAATGATTGCTTTTACATCCTATATGGGTGTAAAAGCAATCAGTGTAAAAAAAAATCTTCATCACCCCCCAAAAGTAGTACAGTGTCACCATGGTGACACTGTACTGCTAGGGTGACAGTATGTAAAAAAAATAATAAAATAAATAATAATATTAAAAAAAATAAAAATGTAAAAAAAAAGTTGAAAAATTATAATTTTTGGTTATAAACTAATTTGGCTTATTTTTTTTTTTTTTTACTAAAAAGATAACGGAATAAATTTTGGCCGAGATTTATGATGACATATTATTTATTTGCAAAATTTTATAAGAAAAACACTTTATTTCAAAATTTTTGGACATTTTCATTTACATAGCAAAAACAAAATAAAAATCCCAGTGGTGAATAAATACCACCAAAATAAAGTTTTATCTGTCTCAAAAAAATGGTAAAATATTCATATGGGTACAGTGTTGCATGACTGCGCAATTGTCATTCAAAGTGTGATAGCGCTGAAAGCTGAAAATTGTCCTGGGCTGGAAGGGGGTGAAAGTGTCCGGACTGGAAGTGGGTGAAAGTGTCCCGACTGGAAGTGGGTGAAAGTGTCCGGACTGGAAGGGGGTGAAAGTGCCCGGACTGGAAGGGGGTGAAAGTGTCCGGACTGGAAGGGGGGTGAAAGTGTCCAGACTGGAAGGGGGGTGAAAGTGTCCGGACTGGAAGTGGGTGAAAGTGTCCGGACTGGAAGTGGGTGAAAGTGTCCGGACTGGAAGGGGGTGAAAGTGCCCGGACTGGAAGGGGGTGAAAGTGTCCGGACTGGAAGGGGGGTGAAAGTGTCCAGACTGGAAGGGGGGTGAAAGTGTCCGGACTGGAAGGGGGTGAAAGTGTCCGGACTGGAAGTGGTTAATTGTTTACATTATTTAAATATTTCTATATATTCTCTGTATATGTAATTTTATATTTATTTTTTTTATTGAATATTAACTAAATTTTTTACATTATTTATATATTTTTAATTATCTTCTATACTGTATGTATGTATGTATGTATATACATATATATATATAATATATATATAATTTTATTTTTATAGTTTTTTTTTCAAATTGAATATTAACTTCATTTTTTACATTATTTATATATTTGTAATTGTTATATATACTGTGTATTTATTTATATATTTGTTTTTTTAAATTGAATATACTGTATACTTAATTGTTTACATTTATTTATATATTTATATATTTTTAATCATTATTTTATATACATATATGTGTGTGTGCGTGTTTATATAATTGTATTTTTATGTTTTTTTTAATGTTTTTTTTTAAAATGAATATTAAATTAATTGTTTACATTATTTAAACATTTCTATATATTCTCTGTATATATATATATATATATATATATATATATATATATATATATGGTTTTATTTATTTTTTTATTGAATATTAACTTAATTTTTTACATTATTTATATATTTTTAATTATCTTATATATACTATATGTATATATATATATATATATATATATATATATATATATATATATATATACAGTATACAGTATATATATATATATATAAGTATACAGTATATTCAATTAAAAAAAAATTTATATATATATATATATATATATAAATATTTTTTTTTTTTAATTGAATATACTGTATACTTATTTGTTTACGTTTATTTATATATTTTTATTCATTATTTTGTATACATATATGTGTGTGTGTTTATATATTCTATTTATATGAACATCAGAAAACAATCCTTATGGGAGACGTAGAATGTCCGGTAATATATTTTGTACATTCTACAAACTAGAATTGTATTCTTCCCGCACAGAGAATACACAAACATTTACAACTGTTTAAAATGCTTCCAGCATGGCAAGAATTTCCACAATTGTTAATCTTTTCCTCTGATCCTCTGATGTTGTTCTGTGTAATTATATGGAAAGGGATGTTGTCTGGCGATTCATCCTGCTGGCATCCACCCAAAATCCAAATATTCCCTCTGAATTGCCTTTCCCAGTTCTGTAATGACTCGACATTCTGTTTCTCCACAGGACACAAATACAAAGAGAAAGATGACCGCAGGCAGACAAAACAGTTATGCTGAACCCCGAACAAAGCATTCTGCGTCCTGCCGGAATCCGTTCAATAACATCAAGGTAACATCGCCAGTGAGCACAAAGGATCCTCGCGTGATAGAAAATGTATTTTATCAGAAGGTTTATTCTGCAGTAATTATTGATGGGTTTTCCATGAAAAGGTTCAATTTATGTCCCTGAATATCTCATAGCTGTGCAACTGCCATTTTATTGTGTTGTGTTGTTATACTATTTCTGGAGTTTAATTGTCTTGAATTTCATGAAGCGTTGTTTTATCTCCACCTAAAAAACACCATATAGGAGCAAAAAGTGTTTTTTTTAAAAAAAAAAAAACTCTTTGGGTCCCCAGGCTGCAATGCCTACCTCATCTCTGAGCTATGCTGTAATCTGTGTTTGCCACTAGGTGTTCTCAGTCTTCTGGTTTGAACTATGGTCAACATCATTCAACCTGGAAGACTGAGGACATCCTGTGAGTGCAGGAAGTTATGGAGCCACGCCCTGAGGAGGCAACACCATGGTGTCCAATGCTGAGTAGAGTGTGGTTCTAAATATCTCTGCATCATTGAGGGTGAAGATCCAAAAATCAACAGGATTCTGGGCACCACTACTGGTGAAGATCCAAAAATCAACAGGATTCTGGGCACCACTACTGGTGAAGATCCAAAAATCAACAGGATTCTGGGCACCACTACTGCTGAAGATCCAAAAATCAACAGGATTCTGGGCACCTCTACTGCTGAAGATCCAAAAATCAACAGGATTCTGGGCACCACTACTGGTGAAGATCCAAAAATCAACAGGATTCTGGGCACCACTACTGCTGAAGATCCAAAAATCAACAGGATTCTGGGCACCACTACTGCTGAAGGTCCAAAAATCAACAGGATTCTGGGCACCACTACTGGTGAAGATCCAAAAATCAACAGGATTCTGGGCATCACTACTGGTGAAGATCCAAAAATCAACAGGATTCTGGGCACCACTACTGGTAAAGATCCAAAAATCAACAGGATTCTGGGCACCACTACTGGTGAAGATGCAAAAATCAACAGGATTCTGGGCACCATGTGATTAGTTGGTCTAAAGACATCTAGAGAAGGTAAGTATGAACCATGAAACTCAGTAGGAGTCCTCTGGGGGGAGGTTACCTCTGCTATGGCGATAACAGGCTCCTGCTTGCCATCACCTCTTTATTGCCAACGCTGCCTATTTCTCCCACACCCGGTGTCCTCCTCCTTTGGCAATTGGGTGCCCAGCGTTGATGCATCATCTGCCACTTGGCACCAAACTTTGGCATCTTGCAGATATTATAGAATATACACAAATCTATTCAAATTTTATCCCTCTAACCCTTCACCCTCGTCCTCCAACCCTGACTCTAACCCTCTAGATCTAACCCTCTAGCCTCCTTACCTTCCGACTGTAACCCAAACCTTCTAACCGTAAACCCTAACCCTCTAGATCTAACCCTCTAGCCTCCTTACCTTCTGACTTTAACCCAAGCCCTCTAATCGTAACCCCTAACCCTTTAACCCAAACCCTCTAACCCATAACCCTCTAACCCTAACCCTCTAGATCTAACCCTCTAGCCTCCTTACCTTCCGACTTTAACCCAAATCCTCCAACCCTAGCCTGCTCAACCTAACTCTCAAACCATAACCCCCTAACTCAAACCCTTGATCCTTAACCTCTAACCCCCAAACCCAAGCTCTACTCCTAACCTTCTTGATCCAGCCCCCCAACCCTTTAAATCTAACCTCCTAACCCTAGCCTTCTAATCTTTACTCTCTAAACCTAACCCCTTATCCTCACCTTCTAACTCCCTATTTCTAACCCCCAATCCTACCTCTAATCCTAACCCTCTAAATCACACGTGTCAAAACACAAGGCCCGAAGTTCAAATCCAGCCCTCCAGACCATTTCATATGGCACTCGCACCTCTCCTGCGGCTGTGGCACCCCATCGTCTCTGCCCCCACCTTGCAGTGGCAGCAGAGAAGAAGACAAAACCCCTATGCCAGATCCTGGGCTTCTCTGTGCAGCCTCAACACTCCCTCATCTCCACCTCCAGAAGCTGACTCCAGCCCTCCTCTGGTGCTTCTCCAGACTCTGCACTTTCTGCTTCCCAGCTCCGCCCACCCCCCCTGGCTTTTTCCTGGCAGCAGCACATAATAAGGTGGGTGCACTGTGATGTAAGGGAGGGTGGGGGACTCTTGACTTCTGGCGGTGGAGGTTCTCTTGACATCTGATGAAAGGGGGAGGTGGGGGGTTCTGGACGTCTAGTCTTACAGATACAACTGGTCCTTTTGGGGCAACCATAATGCTGATGTGTTCCTCAATGGAATTGAGTTTGACATCCCTGCTCTAAATCTAACCTTCCAGATCTAACCTCCTTATCTTCCGACTTTAACCCTAACCCTCTAACCCCTAACTCTAACCCAAATCCGCTAGATCCAACCCCAACTCTCTAAATCTAACCTCTTAACCCCACCCTTCTAACCCTAACTTCTACCCTCACCCCCCAAAACCATAACTCTCAACTCCAGCCCCCTAACCATAACTCTCACCCCAACTCTCTAGATCTAACCCCCTAACCCACTACATCTAACCTTCTAACCCCAACCCTTTTACCCTAACCCTCTAACCCTAACCCCTTACTTTAACCCCCTAACCTTAACTCCCACCCCCTAACTCTCTACATCTAACCTCCTAACCCCAACCATTTTACCCTAACCCTCTAACTCTGACCCCTTTACCCCGACTCCCTAACTCTAACCTCCTAACCCTAACTCTAACCCTAATCCTCTAGATCCAACCCCAACCCTCTAAATCTAACCTCTTAACCCCACCCTTCTAACCCTAACCCCTTAACCCCACCCCCCAACCATAACTCTCAACTTTAACCCCTTAACCTTAACTCCCACCCTAACTCTCTAGATCTAACCCCCTAACCCCAACCATTTTACCCTAACCCTCTAACCCTGACCCCTTACCCTCACCCCCTAACCATAACTCTCAACTCTAACCCCCTAACCTTAACTCTCACCCCAACTCTCTAGATCTAACCTCCTAACCCTCTACATCTAACCTCCTAACCCCAACCCTTTTACTCTAACCCTCTAACCCTAACCCCTTACCCTCACCCCCTAACCATAATTTTCAACTCTAATCCCCTAACTTTAACTCCCACCCCAACTCTCTAGATCTAACCCCCTAACCCTCTACATCTAACCTCTTAACCCCACCCTTCTAACCCTAACCCCTTACCCTCACCCCCTAAGCATAACTCTCAACTTGAACCCCTTAACCTTAACTCCCACCCCAACTCTCTAGATCTAACCCCTTAACCCTCTACAGCTAACCTCCTAACCCCAACCTTTTTACCCTCACCCCCTAACCTTAACTCCCACCCTCTCTACATCTAACCTCCTAATCCCAACCCTTTTACCCTAACCCTCTACCCTAACCCCTTACCCTCACCCTTGACCATAATTCTCAACTCTCAACTCTAACACCCCAACCATAACTCCAACCCCAACTCTCTACATCCAACCCCCTAACCCTCTACATCTAACCTCCTAACCCCAACCCTTTTACCCTAACCCTCTAACCCTGACCCCTTTACCCCGACTCCCTGACTCTATCCTCCTAATCCTAACTCTCCAACCCTGTTTTTGGCAAGATAGACATAGAAAGTCTCTTTTACCAAACACTGACTAGTAATTGTTTTCTGTAATCAGTTCTTTTTCCTGCTCTCCTCAGTAACATCAGTAACACCTCGTAGAACCTCCCAATTATCAGAACCTAGCAATACATTACAGAGTAATAAATCTGGAGATCGTGTTTGTGATCGTGTTTGACTTTAGACAAATAAATATGGTGAGGGATGTCTGGATTATACACTTACCGGCCGCTTTATTAGCTACACCTTGCTAGTACCGGGTTGGACCCCTTTTTGCCTTCAGAACTGCCTTAAAGTGTTACTAAACCCACAACAGTACAATCAGTCTGTAGATGCAGTAACGCATGCTTGTTATACTCACTGTGGAACCTAAGGGGTTAATCTGAAGCACTGTGTAAAAAGGCTGTTTGATCTTCTCTTCTCCTATCCTCCCCTTCTTCCAGTGTCCCCCTCTTATCTCCTGATAAGACATTTTGAACTGTAGCCACTCTGCACATTCTCAGTTTGGTGTGTACTGCTGGAGAGGGTTTTTTTTTCTTGGGAGAGTGCATGTGATCAGCAGAGGACCAATCAGCACTGTCCAGACAGAGGTCAGGGGTTCGACATCCTTCTAGAGCAAGGGTGTCAAACTTGCGGCCTTCCAACTGTTGCAAAACAACCATTATGCATCCTTTCTTCTCTGCCACTCCTCTTGTTGAAAAGACCACCTGATACAGACGGAACCCATAGCCCTTCTTCACATGCTCAGTTTGGTGTATATTGCTAGAAAGGTTCTCATTTTTCTTGGGAGAGTGCATGTGACCAGCACAGGGCCAATCAGCACTGTCCAGACAGAGGTCAGGGGATTTCCATCCTCCTAGAGCAGAAAGAAAATTCCTCCTACAAGCTATAACCAGTGCTCTGCTGGACCCTGATAGAAGTATAGCTATATACTGCTGGTGAGAAAAGGTATTTAGCAGTTTATATCTACTAAAATAATTGCAGTTTCATGTTCTGTGTACTGTGGGGACCAGATATAGTAAATGCGGGGTTCGGAGAGACCAGATATAGTGAATGCAGGGTCCTGGGAGACCATATATAGTAAATGCAGGGTCCGGAGAGACCAGATATAGTGAATGCAGGGTCCGGGGAGAGCGGATATAATGAAAGCAGGGTCCGGGGAGAGCGGATATAGTGAATGCAGGGTCCAGGGAGACCGGATATAGTGAATGCAGGGTTCAAGGAGATCAGATATAGTGATTGCAGGGTCCACGGAGACCGAATATAGTGAATGCAGGGTCCGGGGAGAGCGGATATAAGGAAAGCAGGGTCCGGGGAGAGCGGATATAGTAAATGCAGGGTCCGGGGAGACCGGATATAGTAAATGCAGGGTTCAGGGAGATCAGATATAGTGATTGCAGGGTCCGGGGAGAGCAGATATAGTGAATGCAGGGTCCGGGGAGACCGGATATAGTGAATGCGGGGTCCGGGGAGACCAGATATAGTGATTACAGGGTCCGGGGAGACCGAATATAGTGAATGCAGGGTCCGGGGAGAGCGGATATAGTGAACGCAGGGTCCAGAGAGATCGGATATAGTGAATGTGGGGTCCGGGAAGAGCAGATATAGTGAATGCAGGGTCCGGGGAGAGCAGATATAGTGAATGCAGGGTCCGGGGAGAGCGGATATAGTGAATGCGGGGTCCTGGGAGAGCGGATATAGTGAATGCAGGGTCTGAGGAGACCAGATATAGTGAATGCAGGGTCCGGGGAGAGCGGATATAGTGAATGCAGGGTCCGAGGAGAGCGGATATAGTGAACGCAGGGTCCGGGGAGAGCGGATATAGTGAATGCGGGGTCCTGGGAGACCGGATATAGTGAATGCAGGGTCTGGGGAGACCAGATATAGTGAATGCAGGGTCCGTGGAGACCGGATATAGTGAATGCAGGGTCCGGGGTTTAGTAAACATTTAATTCTTTGTGGCGTAGATTCATTCAAGGTGTTGGAAACATTACTCAGAGATTTTGGTTCATATTGACGTGTTACTGTTGCCTTTCTATCATCTTGAACCAGTCTGCCCATTTTTCTCTGACCTCCACAAGGCATTTTCGTCCACTCAACTGTCTCCAATCTCTGTAAACCGTATAGATTGTGAATTGTGGCCTCCGTTTCCTTTTCTTAGCTGACAGGAGCGGTCTTCTGCTGCTGTAGCCCATCTGCTTCAAGGTTCGACGTGTTGTACATTCAGAGATGGTATTCTGCATACTTTGGTTGTAACCATTCTCTGTAAACCTTAGAGATGGTTTTTTCATGAAAATCCCAGTAGATCAGCAATTTTTGAAAATACTCAGACCAGCCGGTCTGGCACCAACAACCATGCCATGTTCAAAGTAAATCCCCTTTCTTTCCCATTCTGATGCTCGGTTTGAACTTCAGCAAGTCGTCTTCACCACGTCTAGATACCTAAATGCATTGAGTTGATGCCATATGATTGCCTTAATAGCAATTTGTGTTACCAAGCAATTGAAAAGGTGTGCCTATTAAAGTGGGCCGTGAGTGTATATTCTAGTTCTTTCCTGAAAGAGCTGAAACATATATAAAATACACAGCTGGACATTTGTACCAATGTAGCCCCAGCCCTACAAGGTGGGTGTACACCTCAGATTCAGTAATCAAAAAGCTGCAGGTACCCTCAGTAGGGCAGGACCGTTTACCTCCAGAATTTCTTGGATTGTCTATGTCATAGATTTGGCCAAGTCCTGTGTTCTCCGGCCCAGGACCCCCTTAACTAATGTAGAAAAAAAAGCTATAATCCCTTTTTGCTGACTTATATTGGCAGTGGAGTGATGCACCTGGTCTTGGGTCCTATTTTCTCGACTGCAGAGTGGGATTGTCCTTCCTCATGTGTCCATATCACTGCATGGGCGACATGGAGTCATGGACACTATCCATTGGGTTCCCTCTGGGTTCCCTCTGACTCCTGATGTCACACCAAGGTTTCAAATCCCAAATGAGGTTTTAATCCAAAGATATAGCAGATGTTTTGGAGGTCGCCACCCATTGTTCTTATCAGCTGCTGAACAAGTGCTGAGTATTTGTAACACAGAGATAAAACTTTCAAATTGAGTCCCTATCAGTGGATACTGTTTATTTTAAGCCCTGATGAAGGGCACAATGTGCATTGCCTGTAGCATCTGCTATATGTTTGGAATAAAACCTCATTTTGGACTCTAAACCTTGGTGTGGCACTTTGATGTCCACATTTAAACACCATTACTACAGCCAGAGTCATGGACACTAACCATTGGGTTCCCTCAGGCTCCAGAAGACTTCAGTGACCTGATGTCACACCAAGGTTTCAAATACAAAATGAGGTTTTAATCCAAAGATATAGCAGATGCTACAACTAGAGATGAGCGAATTATTCAAAAATTCGGTTCGGCTGATTCGCCGAATTCGCCGATTAAATTCGCTTCGTGCCGAATATATTCGCTGCGAATTTAACTTATAAAAAGGGTGTTTCTAGGCTTCAGAGAGCCTTTATATTAGTGCAGAACACTGTACCTTTAATTTAAATGCCCTTGGAGTCTGCTGGGGAAGAGAAATAATACTGTCAGTCAGTATGACATGCAGATGAGTGCCGTCGATCTTAGAATCACCGCACACTTCACTCATTTGGGCAGTCACGGGGCCAAAACCAGAGTGTGGAGCCACAGTGTGGCGGTGGAGGCAGCAGCAATGGGAGGCCATACAGCACCCTATGACAAAATGGAACCCACTAGCAGTGTGAGGAGACCTGAAAGTGGCACATGGCAGAGTGTGGCGATGGAGACAGCAGCAATGGGAGGCCGTACAGGGACCCATGACACACTCTGGACCTGGCAGCAGCATGAGGAGTCGGTACGGGGGCCCATGGCAGATTACGGGCCTGGCAGCAGCATGAGGAGGCGGTACAGGGGCCCATGGCAGAGTGGCGGAGCGTAAGCAGCTAAAATTGAAGGCCATACAGAGGCCTATGTTAAAAAGTCCCCCCCAGCAGCAGCGTGGGGAGACGACTATCAAGAGTCCAATGGCAGAGTGGCGGAGCAGAAGCAGCTTCAATTGAAGGTCATACACAGACCTCGGTTAAAAAGCGGAAGCCGTCAGCAGCGTGAGCAGACGACAGAGGCACATGGCGCAGGGTGGCGGTGGAGGCAGCAGCAATGGAAGGCCATACAGCACCCTATCACAAAATGGAACCCACCAACAGTGTAAGGAGACCTGAAAGTGGCACATGGCGCAGGGTGGCGGTGGAGGCAGCAGTATTCGGAAGCCATACACAGGCCTAGGTTTAAAACTGGAACCCAGCAGCGTGAGCAGACGACAAAGACGCACATGGCAGAGGATGGATCTGGCAGCAGTATGAGAAGGCGGTACAGGGGCCCGTGGCACAGTGTGGTGATGGGGGCTACAGCAACTGGATGCCAGAAAGTGGCCGATAGGGCTATATACTGCATGGAATTATAAAGTTGTAAAGACAGCGGCCTATAAGGCTATACACACTATAACAATCATGACTTGATTGACCATTGGCCTATAAGGCTATACACAGCATGAATATCATGACTTATTCTGAGAGTGGTTTGGAAGGCTATATACAAAAAGTAATTCATGAGCTGTCCGGACAGCGGACAATAAGTACATATATACAAATCAATTCATCAGCTGTCCAGCCAGCGGCCTCAAAGGCGACACATATAGAAAGCAATTCATGAGCTGTTCAGACAGCGGCCTCTAAGGCGACAGATATACAAAGCAATTCCCGAGGTGTTCAGGGAGCGGCCTGAACGGCTAGGTTATTAGGTCAGTTGTGTCAGGAACTGGTGGTTTGAAATCCAGACTAATCCACGCCTGATTCATTTTCACAAACGTGAGTCTCTCCACACTTTGGGTGGACAGTCGTGTCCTCCGCGGAGTTACAATACCTCCTGCCGCACTAAACACGCGCTCCGATGCCACGCTACTGGCCGGGCATGACAGTCTTTCAAGGGCAAATTCAGCTAGTTGGGGCCAAAGGTCAAGTTTCGTTGCCCAGTAGTCAAGGGGATTGTCTACCTCGGTTGGCAGGGTGCTGTCCAAGTAGGCCCAAGCCTGTTGTTTGAGGTCCTGCTCCAGGTCCACCTGATGCTGCTGCTGCTGCGGCTGGTTAGTAGTTTCCTCACTGCGCTGGTGAAGAAAGCTACTCATCATCGACTGCAGACTGAGGCAGCCGCTGCTGGTGGAGCTGCCACTGCTCCTACCACCCCACCCCTCCCCTGCTGCCATGGCAGCGGAACGTGAGCGCACAGGGCCCACAGTGTCTGAGGATGGACGTTGGCGCAGAAAGGCAGAGACCAGCTGACTACATAGGTGGTTTTTATAGTACGTTATTTTGGCCTCCCTCTCAGCAGGTGTGAAAAAGGCCACCATTTTTGAACGGTAGCGAGGGTCCAACAAGGTGGACAGCCAAAAGTCATCCCTCTGTCTGATAGTTATTATTCGGCTGTCGCTACGCAAGCAACCGAGCATGCTATGGGCCATTTGTGCCAAGGAATGCGAGGGACTCCCTGCCTCCATCTCCACAGCATACTGCCACGGTGCGTCTGGGTCCTCTGTCTCCTCCTCCTACTCTACCAGATGCTCCTGCTCCTCCACTCCTGTCCGCTGAGTGGAAAAACCACCCATTTCACTCAATAATTCCTGAGCACCAATGTCCTCCTCTACCTCCTCCTCTTCTTCCTGTACTGCCCCCACAGGGGTCATGTGGCGTTGAGATCTGTGCGCCACGTCTACCGCACCCTGACCAGCCATTGTTAACAGCATTTGTTCCAGGACGTGCAACAGAGGAATGACGTCGTTCATCCCATAGTCCTGCCGATTCACGAATAGCGTGGCCTCCTCAAAGGGCCTGAGCAAGCGGCAGGTGTCACGCATGAGCTGCCAATGGCTGACATCTAAGTTACACAGGGGAGTACCTTTATCCGCTTGTAACATCAGGAAATCGGTGATGGCCTTTCGCTGTTCGTAAAGGCGGTCTAACATATGTAGGGTTGAATTCCACCTTGTTGCAACGTCGCAGATCAGGCGATGCTGTGGAATTCTGCCGCTGCAGCTCAAGGAGGGTGTTCTTTGCGGTGTAGGAATGGCTGAAATGCATGCAAAGTTTACGTGACATTTTAAGGATGTCTTGCAGTGGGATGGTGGATTTTAGGAACCGCTTGACAACCAGATTGAACACGTGAGCCATGCATGGCGCATGGCACAACCTTCCTTGACGCAGAGTAGACACCATGTTCTTTCCGTTGTCGGTCAACATGGTTCCGATTTTCAGTTTGCGCGGAGACAGTCATCTGTCGATTTCTCTGTTCATTACACTCAGAAGTTCCTCCCCTGTGTGACTACGTTCGCCAAGGCATACCAGGTGCAGCACAGCGTGACACCGTTGCGCCCTGCACATGTGATATGCCGGTCGGGTAATGGGACTTGGCATGGGGGTGGCGGCTGAGGACACGGCGGAAGAAGAGGTGGTAGAGGCGGACATCTTTGCTGGACCAAGGACGTGCAAACGTGGAGGCAAAAGCGGCGTGACCTGTCCAAGTTGCTGGTGCGGCTGTGCCGGCACCACGTTCACCCAAATGACATGTACTGTCCCTGACCGTAGTTACAGCTCCACACGTCGGCGCTGCCGTGCACTTTGGCAGAGACCGACATGCTCAAAGACTGGCCCACCATCTCTTCTACATGTGAATGCAGGGCTGGCACTGCCTTTTTGGCGAAGAAATGCCAGCTTGGCACTCTCCACCGCGGCTCGGCACAAGCCATCATTTCTCAGAAAGGTGCTGAGTCCACCACTTGGAAAGGGAGGGACTGCAGCACCAGTAACTTGGACAGGAGGACGTTCAGCTTCTGCACCGTCGGGTGCGTGCTCGCAAACTGTTGTCTCTTGGAAACGGATTCCAAGAAAGACTGCTGACGGAATCCGTGAAGAGGAGTAGCAGGAGAAGGAGCATCTGAACGAGCGGAAGATGCCAACGAGCGACAACTCCCCTCAGCAGAGGTGTTGGAGCCTTGACTGGCTGATAGAGGGCGATTGACGTCGGGTGACGGAGCAAGTAACGGAGCGGGTGATGGAGCGGGGGCTGGGGCAGGCAGAACCGCCGTATCTTTATCACGGTTTTCCCAGGCCACCGAATGGCGACGCTGCATATGCTGACGCAACGCTGTAGTCCCAACATTGGCCCCCTGGCCACGCTTGACTTTCTGGCCACATAGTCGACATACGGCTACGTTTACTTCCTCGGGCGGCTTGACGAAAAATTGCCACACCGCCGAGTAGGAAACTTTGCCCCCGCTACTCCTCACTGGCTGACTGCTACTTCCTCCGTGCACACCGGCACCACTACTGGCCGTGGTGGTAGGCTGCAGTGGAGCTGGTGCTCTACTCCGTGGCCGTTTGGCTCCACTGACACTGCTGCGACCCTGCTGCCTCCTGGGCAACCCACCGACTGTTTTGCTCGCTGGCAAGCTGGCACCCTCTTCTCCTGATGATGCGGAAGCAATAGCCTGATGATGACGAGGCTGCCAAGTGCGATCAGCCTCATCATCATCAATTAGGGTCTCCGCGTCACTACTAGCCCCCTCGGCTGCGTGTGGGTCAGGAGACAGACCTGTCTCTAGACCGGCTACCGAGCCACTCTCCTCGCCAGTACTTCTTCGCCTGGCTGCTGAAGAGGCGGATGTCTTCCCCCGTTCCTGACCGCCCTCTGTTAGCTCTTCCTCACTGTACAGTGGGGCTGAGCCCACAGCATGCGATACTTCGCTTGGTGAGGGAACACCAAAGGACAGGGGCAGGTAGAGGACACGTGATTTCAGTGGGCTTGCTCCCGGGCCATGCCAACTAACGGTTGTGTCTGACGTACCCACCGACCGTTGGCTGTAGGTGTCAGAGGTGACCTGGGAAGAGGAAGACGACCGAGTCAACCAATCGATGACGGCAGGGTTGTCGGTGGAGACACGACCGCTGGATGACACTGGGAGCACTGGCCTCTGGCTGCGACTAGTGCTGCCTCGACCCCTTCCTCTGCTGCCACGTCTGCTCGCTCCTGAAACATTGCCTCCTCTGCCACTCCTCTGCGTGTTGTCTGACATACTCTTTAATTCAATAAGCACCCCAAAAATAAAACCGGATTTAACTCTTTGAATGTACAATAGTGGTTGTGAAGCAGAAAGTCAGTTTATTTAGCACAATCGGTCAATTGCAGCTTGCCGTTGGCTGGAAACTGTACGTTTCTGTCACTGGAATGCACTAATCACTCAAAAAATATTACCGCCAGCCGGCGTGTAAATGGATTTAACTCTTTGAACGTACAATAGTGGTTGTGAAGCAGAAAGTCAGTTTATTGTACACAATCGGTCAATTGCAGCTTCCCGTTGGCTGTAAACTGTATGTTTATGTCACTGGAATGCACTAATCCCCCCAAAAATATTACCGCCACCCGGCGTGTAAATGGATCTAACTCTTTGAACGTACAATAGTGGTTGTGAAGCAGAAAGTCAGTTTATTTAGCACAATCGGTCAATTGCAGCTTGCCGTTGGCTGGAAACTGTACGTTTATGTCACTGGAATGCACTAATCCCCCCAAAAATATTACCGCCACCCGGCGTGTAAATGGATCTAACTCTTTGAACGTACAATAGTGGTTGTGAAGCAGAAAGTCAGTTTATTTAGCACAATCGGTCAATTGCAGCTTGCCGTTGGCTGGAAACTGTACGTTTATGTCACTGGAATGCACTAATCACCCAAAAAATATTACCGCCACCCGGCGTGTAAATGGATCTAACTCTTTGAACGTACAATAGTGGTTGTGAAGCAGAAAGTCAGTTTATTTAGCACAATCGGTCAATTGCAGCTTGCCGTTGGCTGGAAACTGTACGTTTATGTCACTGGAATGCACTAATCACCCAAAAAATATTACCGCCAGCCGGCGTGTAAATGGATTTAACTCTTTGAACGTACAATAGTGGTTGTGAAGCAGAAAGTCAGTTTATTTAGCACAATCGGTCAATTGCAGCTTGCCGTTGGCTGGAAACTGTACGTTTATGTCACTGGAATGCACTAATCACCCAAAAAATATTACCGCCAGCCGGCGTGTAAATGGATTTAACTCTTTGAACGTACAATAGTGGTTGTGAAGCAGAAAGTCAGTTTATTTAGCACAATTGGTCAATTGCAGCTTGCCGTTGGCTGGAAACTGTACGTTTATGTCACTGGAATGCACTAATCACCCAAAAAATATTACCGCCACCCGGCGTGTAAATGGATTTAACTCTTTGAACGTACAATAGTGGTTGTGAAGCAGAAAGTCAGTTTATTTAGCACAATCGGTCAATTGCAGCTTGCCGTTGGCTGGAAACTGTACGTTTATGTCACTGGAATGCACTAATCCCCCCAAAAATATTACCGCCACCCGGCGTGTAAATGGATCTAACTCTTTGAACGTACAATAGTGGTTGTGAAGCAGAAAGTCAGTTTATTTAGCACAATCGGTCAATTGCAGCTTGCCATTGGCTGGAAACTGTACGTTTATGTCACTGGAATGCACTAATCACCCAAAAAATATTACCGCCAGCCGGCGTGTAAATGGATTTAACTCTTTGAACGTACAATAGTGGTTGTGAAGCAGAAAGTCAGTTTATTTTGCACAATTGGCAAACTGCAGCACCAACTGTGCACGACAGCCACCAAAAAGAAAAGGGTGTATGTCACTTTAAATTTTCGATTCTTTGATAGCTGTGGCCCTGAGTAACGATTCTGTGTCCCTGAGTAACGATTCTGTGTCCCTGAGTAACAATTCTGTGTCCCTGAGTAACGATTCTGTGTCCCTGAGTAACGATTCTGTGTCCCTGAGTAACAATTCTGTGTCCCTGAGTAACGATTCTGTGTCCCTGAGTAACGATTCTGTGTCCCTGAGTAACGATTCTGTGTCCCTGAGTAACGATTCTGTGGCCCTAAAGTCTCTGTGGCCCTAACTCTGTCCCTTAATACAGACAGGTCTGTCTCTCTTGAATGACCGGAGGCTAATGGAGAATTCTAAGAATGCCGCGATTTATAGCTCCACCATTACACAGTGCTGGCTGGCTGCTGATTGGCTAATGCGATCACATGTCATGATTCATGACTCATGAATGCATTATGGGTCAGCGCGCCTTGTCTGCGCGCCTTCCCAGAGATCCCCGCCCCATCTTCTCTGTCCATTTTCTCCTGTCGCCACACATGTCGCCGCCATTTTTGGGAAAATTCGATTCGTGCATCCGAAGTTTGCTAATCTTCGGATTCGTCGTGAATAGAATTTTTCCAAATCTTCGGATTGAATTCCACTTCGTCATGTTCGATTCGCTCATCTCTAGCTACAACCAAGGTGTTTTGGGGACACCACCCATTTTTCTTATCAGCTGCTGAACAAGTGCTGAGTATTTGTAACACAGACATAAAACTTTCAAGTTGAGTCCCTATCAGTGGATGCTGTGTATTTTAAGCCTTTATGAAAGGAACAATGTGCATTGCCTGTAGCATCTGCTATATGTTTGGAATAAAACCTCATTTTGGACTCTAAACCTTGGTGTGGCACTTTGATATTCACATTTAAACACCATTACTACAGCCAGAGGCCACTGTTCCAGTTCCCCAGTTTATGAGAGGGGCCGACTTGTCACCTAGACATCCCATTGGGACACCAGCAGTACATTTTTGTAAATACACGGCAATTAGTACTCAGGTATCTCTACCTAAGGTTCCAGCGCCATCAATCTACTACTTCAAGCATTTCACACCAAGCACGACCTGATGACATCAGGGACTGGTCAACAGTGGCCAAGGACTGCAATGCTGGATCACCGGTCTCCACTTCCAGAAGAGACACCAGCAAGGAACATGACAGCCGACTCGCAGGAGCTAAAAATATTTTTTTTTTCAAGATTTTTTCAAATCTTTTATTAGGTATTCCAGTACAAAAATATAACAACCCGAATAAACAACACAATCACATGTACATAAATCCCATTTTTAACATCTCCATATCGTTTTAGTAATCTCATTAAATTAGGAAACATTATTCTATGGTTTACTATATAAAATAGCATGTCATCTGCATATGCTGCCGCCTTATGCTCCCCCTATCTTAATTCCTGCTATATCTACACACTATCTTACCCTCACCAGAATGGGTTTGAGTGATATTACAAATAACAATGGAGATAGTGGGCATCCCTGTCTAGTACCGTTATGCATTTTAAAGAACTGGGAGAGGGATTCGTTGACCTTGACCGCTGCTGTTGGACCGTTATAAAACCCTTTTATCCACTTCAACATTTTCAGTCCCAGCCCTAAGACTTATAAGGTATCGAACATAAAACCCCAGTGGATCCTGTCAAAAGCCTTCTCGGCATCTATCACCAAGAATATTGTTGTTTCTCTGTCTTTACCCTTTGTAAGAGGAGCAATGACCTCAAACCATTGTCCTGTCTCTCTCTTCCAGGGATAAATCCTATCTGATACAGGTGTATCCATGCCGGCATCAGCTCCTTCAGTCTAGTTGCCAGCATCTTAGTGTATAATTTTGTGTCAATGTGTAGTAAAGATATTGGTCTATAACTAGCACACTGTGAGCTATCCTTTCCTTCTTTGAGTACAAAAGTTACAGTTGTGTCCAAAATTATTCAACCCCCAATGCTGTAAAGGGGTTTAGGGACTATAGTGTACATTTGGAATTGTATTCAGAATCAAATCCTACAAGGACGTTGTAACTACCCAAATGCAACTAAAATGACATCAATTGTTTATGTAATACAGTAGTAAATGGTTCTTATGTGGTTTCTTCATTGCCACAATTATTCAACCCCTTAAAGACTACCACTCTGAAGAACAGAGGTTCATACAGGTGCTTTCCATCAGGTATTGAAAACACCTGTGGATGTCACCGAGCAGCAATCAAGCATAATAAGCACCAATTAGGCAGCTTTAAAATGACTGTGATACTCAGCTCCTTCTAGACATTTACTGGTGTGGTTACAAACATGGTGAAGGCAAGAGAATGGTCCAGGAAGACAAGAGAAGAGGTGATTTCTCTTCACAGGAAGGGCAATGGCTATAAGAAGATTGCAAAGATGTTAAACATACCAAGAGACACCTTAGGAAGCATCATTCGCAAATTCAAGGCAAAGGGCACTGTTGAAACGCTACCTGGTCGTGGCAGAAAGAAGATGCTGACTTCGACTGCTGTGCGCTACCTGAAGCGTAGAGTGGAGAGAAGTCCCCGTGTGACTGCTGAGGAACTGAGAAAAGATTTGTCAGATGTGGGTACAGAAGTTTCAGCCCAGACAATAAGACGCACACTGCGTAATGAAGGCCTCCGTGCCAGAACTCCCAGGCGTACCCCCTTGCTGTCTCCAAAGAATAAGAAGAGTCGACTGCAGTATGCCAAAAGCCATGTGGACAAACCACAAAAGTTGTGGGATAGTGTTCTGTGGACTGATGAAACAAAATTAGAACTGTTTGGGCCCATGGATCAACGCTATGTTTGGAGGAGGAAGAACAAGGCCTATGATGAAAAGAACACCTTGCCTACTGTGAAGCATGGTGGAGGGTCAATCATGCTTTGGGGCTGTTTTGCTTCTGCAGGTACAGGGAAGCTTCAGCGTGTGCAAGGTACCATGAATTCTCTTCAGTACCAGGAGATATTGGATGGAAACGTGATGCAGTCCGTCACACACCTGAGGCTTGGGAGACGTTGGACCTTTCAACAGGACAATGATCCCAAGCATACCTCCAAGTCCACTAGAGCATGGTTGCAGAGGAAAGGCTGGAACATTTTGGAGTGGCCATCGCAGTCACCAGACTTAAATCCGATTGAGAACCTCTGGTGGGACTTAAAGAAAGCAGTTGCAGTGCGCAAGCCTAAGAATGTGACTGAACTGGAGGCCTTTGCCCATGAAGAATGGGCGAAGATACCCGTAGATCGCTGCAAGACACTTGTGTCAAGCTATGCTTCACGTTTAAAAGCTGTTATAACTGTAAAAGGATGCTGTACTAAGTACTAAGATTGAATGTCACTTGGGGGTTGAATAAAACTGATAATGCTGTGAGCACAGAAAAGACATTTGTGGTTATTTCATTATAACTGTTATGTTATATTTGTCTGACCTACAAGTGCCTCTTTAATGTAAATGTAAGCAAGATGACTGAATGATCAAAAGCAATGTCAAACTGGCCAAAACACTCAATTTCAGTGGGGGTTGAATAATTTTGGACACAACTGTATATGTGCTTGCAATGATTCTTCCCTCATTTCCATCCCCTCTCCTATTGCATTCATGTAACCACAAACTTTAGGCACCAAAAGATCTCTACGTTTTTTAAAATAGCCCACAGTGCATCCGTCCGGACCAGGGCTCTTTCCAGGGGACGTGTTCTTTAAGGCTAAAATGATTTCCTCCGGGGTAATAGTTCTCTCTAGGGCCTCTAGTTTTTCTTCTGCTATTCTTGATATCCCCACATTCTTTAAGTATTTCTGCCTTTTTATCATCTTTTCATCCTCTGTTTCTTTTTGATTTCTGGGGCTCATATCATAAAGCCTACTATAGTATTCTTGGAACCTATTAGCAATATCAGTGGTAGAATACACCAATTCTCCTTTACCACTTTGAATTTTACCCATAAAATTTTTAGATTTCTATTCTTTTAGCCTCCGCATTAGCTGTTTTCCAGGTCTATTCCCCCACTGATATCTTTCTTTTGATACCCTATTAAATATCTTCCTCAGCTCCTGTTCTGTAAGATCTTTTGATTCTTTTTTGGACTATCTTCTGGTATAAATCCATGCCTTTCTTCTTTTTATGTAGCTGTTCTAACTTATATAACTGCTCCATCATCCTCTTTATTTCCACCCCCCCATTCTTTCTTTTTATTAGCCCCTATCGCTATCAGTATTCCACTAATATATACTTTATGTGCCTTCCATATTGTGGCCACAGTAACCTCCTTGGTCTCATTAAACTCCAAAAATTGTTCTATTTCCTTTCTTCACCTCTTTTCTATTTCAGGGTCTTGTATAAGCATCTCATTTAGTCTCCAAGTAAATATTTTATCCTGGTCTGCTCCAACCCTCATTCTCATTATGACAGGAACATGATCGGAGATAGACATAACCTCTATATTGGAACTGACCAGCAACTCCAGTTGTCTATGCTCGATCATTATATAATCCAGTCTTGAGTATGTTCCGTGTACTGGAGAGAAGAAGGTGTAGTCTCTTTCTCTTGGATGTTTTACTCTCCATGTGTCAGATAATTGACCTTGGTGTAATAACCTCTTCAATAGTTTTAATTTCCTACCACCCTCACTCTGCATACCAGATGACGTATCCAATTGCGGATCCAGACAAAAATTAAAATCTCCTGCCACAACCAGACTGCCCCTTTTACATTCAGAGATTTCTCTTAACATACCCTCCAAGCAGGGGCGGACTGACCATTCGAGCACTCGGGCACTGCCTGAGGGCCTGGGATCAGTAGGGGGCCCCATGAAATGCTCCTGGTACCTATTTATAGGCTTTTTTGGGTGTGCTTTGAGTGTGGGCAAGGACACAGGGGCCCCATGATCCCCTATTGCCCGGGGCCCCATGAGTTGTCAGTCCACCCCTGCCTCCAAGTATGTTACTGGATTTTTATTTGGGCATTAGATATTAACTAGTGTATATTCAATTCCTTGTAATCTTCCCTTCAGAAATAGCCCTCCTGGGTCTTCCATTCTCCCCTCTAGGGTAAAGCTAACGTTTTTTGAAAACTCGATTGCTACCCCTTTTAACTGGGGAATCTGCATAATACCATGTTGGATAGTATTTCGAGTATAACTTGACGTGTGTATCATAGGTTATATGTGTCTCTTGAAGAAACACTACATCAATGGAGTGTTTGTGTATTTCCCTAAGTATCTTCTGCCTTTTTATCGGGGAATTTAATCCTTTCACATTATAAGTCATGAACTTAATCAAGCTAATTTCTGAAGTTGTTTCACTATCTTATCCACTTTCCCAACACAGGGACACAGATATAGAGAACTTAAGATGTGGACATCCCCTCCCACCACCTCCGCCCACCTCTCCCCCCACCACCACTCCAATCCCCACTACTCCCCCCTCCCACTCACCCGACCCCTAAAATCCTCATGGCCTACATACTGCCCTGGAATCTGTCATGAGTTGTTTCCACTACTGATTCCTAGTTTGGGGCGAGGCTCGAAACACACACGTCCACTCCAATCCCTAGATTATATCATTAGTTAGATTGAAGTTTGACAGCATGTCTGACCTCCAGGCAACCCACCTAAACAGAAATTCTCTTTACCCCTCCCTCCCAACTATCGTCACACCTAGGCAGGGAGGGACCGAAGGCCGGGAAACCATGATACAACTGGGAGAGGACCAGAGGGCAGTGGAGAGAGGAGAAGAAAAAAAAAAGGAAAAAAAAGAAAAGAAGAGCATCTTCCTCCTCTCCGTAACAAAAGATAGGGACTCTCCTCCCCACCCATCCCCAGGCTCCCCCGCTCAACGACCTTACCTACCGGTCTTCCCCCCGCTACACCCTGCCTTCCTACTTCTTCCTATGTACCCACTGCCATTCTCCTGCTCCCACTCATATTAAGTCCCTGTTTCCAACCTTCAAGATCTATTTTTTGTAAGTCTGACTACTAGAATAAATCAATGTAGTCTTCAGGGAACCTCAGTCTTGCCGATTTTCCGTCTTAGCAGCCGATCAGGCATGCTGGAAAGCCCCAGTTATCAGATTTTTTTCTCTCTCGTCTGCTTCAATAACGGTCTCAAAGATCTTCTTCTTGGCAGTGTCTCTGGGGAAATATCAGCAAAGATGTACAACTTTGTTTCCTCTTATTTAATTTTGGTAGTATCACGCAGACTTTTCCATAGTCTTTCTCTATCTGCGAATTAATGGAATCTAACTATCACGTCTCTGGGGCTATTCACTGATACTCCTAATGGCCGTCTAATCCGGTGTGCTCTCTCAATTTGCAGGCTTTCTGTCACTGATCTTCCCATTATTGGATTACACACTCTCTTTTTTCCTCTAGATCCTCTTCTTGTTCTTCTTCTGGCAGGCCCCGGATCCTTAGATTCATTCTTCTGTCGCGGTTCTCCTGGTCTACCAATTTAAACCCAAGCTGTCTCTGTTTTCTACGCATCTCCTCCACCTGCGTTTCAAATTTATTAACAAATTGAGTATGTGCTTCCATTCTCTCCTCCGACCCAAGTCGTTGAGTAATATCCCCATCTAATTTTTCAGGCACATCTCCAATTTTGCGACCATTTCTGCCATGTCAATTTTTGTTGGTATTTGTAACAAAGCTCCTTGTTGTTCCGTGACACTCTGTTCCATGACACTATCCAAGTTTATCGATTTGTTAATCAGGTTCCCATCCTGGGACTCAGCTGACAGTCTAGAATGATCTCCACTGAATTTTCTACTTCCTTCTTGTTGTTTTTCCTGGATTTAATTCTCTGGACTTTTCTCCTGAAGGGACATGTAGTTTTTAATTGTAGTAGCCTTCACATTTAATTGGGGTTTTTATGAGCCCCCTCCATTAGCTGATTTGTCCTTCATTCCTGGTTCAACTCTCCTGTTTCTTTCATCTCAGGCTTCCTATAACTGTCAGCTATGTAATCCCCCGTGCATCCCCACACTGGATTTTCTGCTGTAATGCAATAGAATCGTCCCCTGGAGAAAGTCCTTTTTCTATTACGTCTAATGATTTTTACCGCCCCCGTGCTGTTACCTTAGAAGCCAGAGCAAGTTAAAAAGTTCCACCACCAATCTAATAGAACCCCCACGGAATTGTCCTCTGTCTCCCCAAACACTCACGTGTGTTAATTTTAATTTCTCAGAAATGCATGAGATATAACATAAGACTGAAAGTCCTGCCGTTACCCACGCCAACTCACCATCACCCTCTGCACCGACCTTTCAGGACCGATCCGTCTCCATTCACTTCTTGACTCCCATCATGGTCTCCACATTAGACTTTGAGACACACTTGTGGGGGGACTCTGTGTGTTGCTGGTGGTCCGGGGGGTCTCTAAGTCTCTTAAAGTTAATTGTCTCCCAGGGGTGTCCTTCCAGAGCTCTGTGTAATCCTCGTCCGTAGAGCCTCCCTGCTCTCCCAGACCTATTAAGACTTCACTGCAATATGGGAGATCCTCGGACATCAAAGCTGCACAGAGCCTCCTCCTTTTGCTGCCGGATTGCCAGGATCCCCAATGCTCCCGCTGTCTTTGTGGCCGCCACTCACAGACCTTCCAGCTGCTTCATGGACCCCGTTCCATACCATCCGGTGCCAGCTGTCACTGCTACCGTCCGGTCTCCAGGTGCTCCGCAGTCACCCCCTGCTCCTCATCTGCTGGGGCTCCAGCGGGTCAGTTCAGGGCAGTCAAGGCAGTCAGGGATAGGGCATCATTCAAACTTGGCATGCTGCTCATGGCGCCATGTTCAGGCCCCGCCCCCTCCTCAGGATTTTTTTCTTTTAAACTATGTTTGAATGGAGCTGGGTGAAAGGAAGGGACAGGGATTTACTTGAATATGGATATTAACAGGAATGTTTGGTGAGTTTCTTCTTATGTTCTTTATTATAGGAGGACAAAAACAACATTGTATAATTTTTTTTTTAATAAAGCAAATATTGTTGTATTCAACAATTCGATCCAGAGCAAAGTGCCACACAAAATATTACTACCACTGGCCTATCTCTTTAGCTAACCCATAGTGCTCTGGAAATCCTGTATCATTTATAAAATTATTATTTGCAAGACTATGTATACTTTAGCATCATCTTAAAAACTTTTCAACCTATACGCCAGCCTTTCTCAACCTTTTCAACACAGAGGAACCCTTGAAATGACTTTTTGGTCTCGGGGAACCCCTTCTAAATATTACTATATCTACAGCTCATGATACATTCATGTGATGGTCAGTGGGAAGAATGTTCCTTACATTTGTGGTCAGGGCCGTGGATAAAGGGGTACCACCAGTCCTCCTGTATGGGGCCCAGACCAGCAGGGGGGCCCAGGCATCTGGGTGAATAGGATGTGTGCAGGGAGTGTGAATGGCACAGCAGGGGGTAGTTACAGCCAGCTTCTTCTCCTCTACTGTTGGCTTTCAGCTACAGTAGAGAGAGCCATACAGGGGATCGATTCCACCAATTGCCCAAACCCCCCCACCTCACCCATCACCCTCCCTGTGCAGAATACCTTTCCTCTGCTGCCTAGGCCCCCCACCCTTGCAATGTTGTTAGCTTCCCTCCTCTCCTTGCCACCAGCAGCTGCAAGCACACTGCAAGCTGCAATAGGATCCTTCAGGATGGAGAATGGAGGAAAGGTCCAGTTACCAGCCCCTTCCTTTCCTGGATGAACACAATGAGTGATCGGTACCCATCGCTCACTGTGTTCATTGATAACTGAAGTATAGTAAACTGTGTTTTTTGTGTTGAGGAAGGGGGCCCTGTCACGTTGGCTATATGGGGCCCCATGATTTCTAACAGCAGCCCTGCTTGAGAAGAATTACCCCCTTATAGATAGCTATAAATATCAATGGTGTCAGTGGGAATCTATCTATATTGCTTGTTGCTCAAGGATCCCCTAGCAACCTCTGGAGGAACCCTGGTTGAGAAACTCTGCTATCAGCTAATAAAAACAACCTCAAAACCATTTTTATTCCCCTTTAAAGTAGTTCTAAAGGCAGAAGTTTTTTTTTTTACTATAATTTTACTACATTCTATGCATGAAGGTAAAAAAAAACCTTCTGCAAGCTTTCTCCCCAAATACTTACCTGAGACCGATCTTCATCCAGCGATGTGCACAAGAGCAGCAGCTCTCTTTCCTCTCTCTACTCATTGAACAGAAGGGCAACAGCAAGAGCCATTGATTCCTGCTGATGTCAATCACAGTCAATGAGGAGAGAGTGGGGGGCAGGGCCGAGCTGTGCACTGTATGTCTATGGACACGCAGAGCCAGCTCAGGGATGAGCACACTCAAGTGTCCCCATAGCAAGAGGTTTGTTATGGGGGCACTCGCTAGGAAGGAGGAGCAGAAAAGAGGAAGATCCAGGCTGCTCTGTGCAAAACCATTACACAGAGCAGGTAAGTATGACATGTTCGGTATGTTTTAAAAAATAAAAAAAATGTGCCTTTAATATCACATTAAAGCACAGGTGTCAAACTGGTGGCCCTCCAGCTGTTGCCAAACTACAAGTCCCATGAGGCATTGCAAGATTGACAGTTACAAGCATGATTCCCAAAGGTAGAGGCATGGTGGGACTTGTAGTTTTTCAACAGCTGGAGGGCCGCCAGTTTGACATCCCTGCTTTAAAGTGTATGGATAGACAAAACTAGTTCAGGATAGATTAGGGAAGGATTGGACTCTTTGTCAGGTTCATATTGCTCTCTTTGTCCTCTCTTGAGAGGTTCACCCTCTCTTTTGCTCTTGGTGATCATTATATAGTTACATAGTTAGTCTGGCTGAAAAAAGACAAAAGTCCATCCAGTTCAACCATTTAAAAAAAAAAAAAAAAAAAAAGTTATAATCCTACACCCACAGTCGGTCGCCAAATTTTAGAGATTTCACCAGAACAAAAGATAAGGATCAATCTTCCGAAGTGGACACCTGTTCTGGTGACAACTATCTTAGATGGGAAATCTTCTCATGCATGAGACATGACGGTGGGCTAATTGGCTGCTGCCCAAATTGGCCTTAGTATGTGTGTGGGCATGTGCGATAGACACCTTAGGTTGCATGCTTCTTGAGGGCAGAGACTGATCTGTATGTATAGGGTTACAAAATTAATGGTGCTATATAAATACCTAAATTAAATCATCTTCTCTATTCCAATGTTTGGCTGCACGTGAAGTGAGACTTCTAGACCAGCCTTTCTCAACCTTGTCAGCACAGAGGAACATTTGAAATAATCTTCCAGTCTCAGGGAACTTCTGCTAAAATGACTATATCTACAACTCATGATACATTGGGAAGAATGCTCCTTACATTGGTTATATGTAAGAAGAATGCTCATTATGTTGGTGATCAGTTGGAAGAATACTCCTTACATTGGTGATCAGTGGATAGAATACTCCTTACATTGGTGATCAGTGGGAAGAATGCTCCTTACATTGGTGATCAGTGGGAAGAATGTCCCTTACATTGGTGATCAGTTTGAAGAATACTCCTTACATTGGTGATCAGTGGATAGAATACTCCTTACATTGGTGATCAGTTTGAAGAATACTCCTTACATTGGTGATCAGTTTGAAGAATACTCCTTACATTGGTGATCAGTGGGAAGAATGTCCCTTACATTGGTGATCAGTTTGAAGAATACTCCTTACATTGGTGATCAGTGGGAAGAATGTCCCTTACATTGGTGATCAGTGGGAAGAATGTCCCTTACATTGGTGGTCAGTGGGAAGAATGTTCCTTACATTGTGGATCAGTGGAGTAGTATGTCCTTACATTGGTTATATGTAAGAAGAATGCTCATTATGTTGGTGAACAGTTGGAAGAATACTTCTTACATTGGCGACCAGTTTGAAGAATACTCCTTACATTGGTGATCAGTTTGAAGAATACTCCTTACATTGGTGATCAGTGGGAAGAATGTCCCTGACATTGGTGATCAGTTTGAAGAATACTCCTTACATTGGTGATCAGTGGGAAGAATGCTCCTTACATTGGTGATCAGTGGGAAGATGTCCCTTACATTGGTGATCAGTGGGAAGAATGTCCCTTACATTGGTGATCAGTTTGAAGAATACTCCTTACATTGGTGATCAGTGGGAATAATGCTCCTTACATTGGTGATCAGTGGGAAGAATGTCCCTTACATTGGTGGTCAGTGGGAAGAATGTCCCTTACATTGGTGATCAGTGGGAAGAATGTCCCTTACATTGGTGATCAGTGGGAAGAATGTCCCTTACATTGGTGGTCAGTGGGAAGAATGTCCCTTACATTGGTGATCAGTGGGAAGAATGTCCCTTACATTGGTGATCAGTGGGAAGAATGTCCCTTACATTGGTGATCAGCGGATAGAATACTCCTTACATTGGTGATCAGCGGATAGAATACTCCTTACATTGGTGATCAGTGGGAAGAATGTTCCTTACATTGGAGGTCAGTGGGAAGAATGTCCCTTACATTGGGGATCAGTGGGAAGAATGTCCCTTACATTGGTGATCAGTGGATAGAATACTCCTTACATTGGTGGCCAGTTGAAGGAATGCGCCTTACACTGGTGGTCAGTGGGAAAAATGTCCCTTACATTGGTGATCAGTTGGAAGAATGCCCTTACATTGGTGATCAGTTGGAAGAATACTCCTTACATTGGTGATCAGTTGGAAGAATGCTCCTTACACTGGTGATCAGTGGATAGAATACTCCTTACATTGGTGATCAGTTTGAAGAATGTCCCTTACATTGGTTATCAGTTGGAAGAATACTACTTACATTGGTGATCAGTGGCTAGAATACTCCTTACATTGGTGATCAGTGGATAGAATAGTCCTTACATTGGTGGTCAGTTGGAAGAATACTCCTTGCATTGGTGATCAGTGGATAGAATACTTCTTACATTGGTGATCAGTGGATAGAATACTTCTTACATTGGTGATTAGTGGATAAAATAGTCCTTACATTGGTGGTCAGTTGAAGGAATGCGCCGTACACTGGTGGTCAGTGGAAAGAATGTCCCCCTTTACATATAGCTAAAAAGATCAATGCTGCCAACAGGAAGTTATCTGAGAGCTAAAATTGCTCCAGGAACCTTTGCCAACCTCTGGCTGAAGAACCCTAGTTGAGGAGCCCTGGTTGAGGAGCCCTGGTTGAGGAGCCCTGGTGGAGGAACCCTGGTCTGGACCATGTCTGCATGCTTTATGTAATCAGTAGCAGTTGACAAATAAGGTTCCACACATGCCAGTGAAATGTTATACGGTGTCATATGTAACACGCAAGAGAAAGAAACAGAAAACCCACACAGGCAAAATCTGCCCACAGACCTGCGACTCAGGAAAACCCGAGAGGTCTGTGGGCTACTCTGTATACCAAGCTGTCATCCAATCAGCTGTGAATGTCAGCTGAATATGGGAAGAATGCTGCGCTGCTGTTCCTGCCGCTTCATGTTGAGGATGTTGAGCCATCTTAGTGTTCTTCAATCCTGCATTAGCAGTTTTCACCACAATATGTTTTTTTTTTCTCTTGCACGCTATATGTTACATTGTGTAATAGTGTGACTATTTTTTTACAGTGTGCCATTCTGTAATATTTTGCTTGATATGTACATTATGTAACCTTTTTTGCATTTACGTTTTTACATTCCTTCCAGCATGTCTCTGTCTATCACTGTGTTCTGTTCACAAACTTTGTGAATAGTTTGCTAATAGCTGGCAATTAAACGCTGAGTATAAATCAGCTAAATAGGCGCAACAAAGCAAGAGCAGTGCAAAGTGTTGCAGATATATTTTCTATATAAAACAGCCACAGCCTGAGTAGAAAAGCCTGTCCCCTGCCAGCAAGCTGCAAGGAGGACCATTTGCTCTTTGTGTGGAAGGAGTGGCCTCTCCGCAAAGGTCAGGCACACCCCCTTCTGAATCAAGGCGAAGCTCATGCAAAGGTGTTAGTCCTTTACAGAGGGACCAATGCATCTACACACAGAAAAAGGGTCCTTCACTGCAGCATGCTGGCAGGGCACAGGCTTTCTGACAATTACAGTTAGTTTTTTTTTTTTTTTTAACCACTTCAAGTCCGGACACTTTCCCCCCCTTTCAGTCCGGACACTTTCCCCCCCTTCCAGTCCGGACACTTTCCCCCCCTTCCAGTCCGGACACTTTCCCCCCCTTCCTGTCCGGACACTTTCCCCCCCTTCCTGTCCGGACCCTTTCACCCCCTTCCAGTCTGGACACTTTCACCCCCTTCCAGTCTGGACGCTTTCACCCCCTTCCAGTCTGGACGCTTTCACCCCCTTCCTGTCCGGACGCTTTCACCCCCTTCCTCTCCAGGCCATTTTTCAGCTTTCAGCGGTATCACACTCTGAATGACAATTGCGCGGTCATGCAACACTGTACCCATATGACATTTTTAGCATTTTTTGAGACAGATAAAACTTTATTTTGGTGGTATTTATTCACCATTGGGTTATTTTTTTGCTATATAAATGAAAAAGTCCAAATTTTTTTAAACAAGTGTTTTTCTTATAAAATTTTGCAAATAAATAATCTTTCTTCATAAATCTTGGCCAAAATGTATTCAGTTATCTTTTTAGTAAAAAAAAAAATAACCCAAATTAGTTTATAACCAAAAATTATAATTTTTCAAAAATATTTTATTACATTTTTATTTTATTTTTTTATATTCTTATGTACGGTTTGTTTTTTTTAACATACTGTCACCCTAGCAGTACAGTGTCACAATAGTGACACTATACTACTTGTGGGGGGTAATGAAGATTTTTTTTATTTTTTTACACTGGTTGCTTTTACACCCATAAAGGCTATAAAAGCAATCATTTCTCCTTCTCTCTGGCTGCATTCCTGCAGCCATTGAGAAATACTGTGTGAGCTGTGATTGGTCACAGCTTGTCACATGGTACAAGGCTGTTGTGAATAGCCCTGTACCATGTGATCTCTGTGATCATTTACAGATCCCACACCTAGTAAGCAATGATGTCAGAAGTGACATCTTGCTTACTCTTCATGTGATCACTGATTGGCCAGTCAGTGATCACATGATCGGGACCTCACACAGAGGTCCTGCGTGCTCCGAGGGAGCACGCACAGTCCAAAATGGCGGGCACCGTTTATGAGTGACAACCCGCCCATGCACTGCCACCGTCCAGCCGTTTATATACATGGGCTGGACCGGAAGTGGTTAATAAAGAAGCCATGGCCTGAGTAGAAAAGCCGGTCCCCTGCCAGCATGCTGCAGCGAAGAAGCCTTTGCTCTAGGTCAAGCACACCACCTAGAGAGTCGGGGCAAAGCTCATGCATCTTGCTGATTGGAGATCTCTGTCTCAGCAGGGGGAAAGGGGGGTGGGGTCAGACCTCTGCAGAGAGATCCCTGCTTCCACAGCCTAAAACCCCTCTGTGACAACATTGGGCAGATGGCAGGTCCTCTTTATGAAGACATCAGAGGTCTATTAGTATTAGACCCCCAATGTCTCCCCTGCCCTCCAACGCAGCTAATCAACCACAGATAAAGCTTGATTAGCAGCTTCCCTGACAGGAGCTGTCAGGGAATGACAGTTGTGAACCAAGAAGTGGCAATATCACTTCCAGCTTAATTACTTGCAAGTGAAACCAGGGAACAAATATATATACTGCATGTTGAAATGCATTTTTTATATATTACAAAATATATGAAAAATATTAAAAAATATATATATTTTTAATATATTCTTCAGATTTTTTTAATAAATAAATATGGCATTTTAACATATAGTTTTACATATATTTGTAAATACATTCCAAAAATGTAGGTTTGTATCTTTAAAGACATACAGTATATTTGAAATGTATTCTTTAAAATATTTTTCATATATTTTGTAATAAAAACGCATTTCAACATGCAGTGTGTGTGTGTGTGTATGTATATATATATATATATATATATATATATATATATTGAAACATAATTTGAAATATATTGAATATGGCCAAAATTGTAGCATTTCAAATATATGTCAATATATTTGGGAAGATTATTTTAAAAATATATTACAAATATATTTTTCTTCCATATGGGTGTAGTATGGTGGTGTGTCAAGATCAGACATAAGCCATTGTATGCATACAGTATTGTCCAAGGCGGGGTCGCTGCTGGCAAGTAAATAGCAACTTGGGGGTTAACTGATCAATCAACCCGGATTACTGAAATTTTCAGCTTGATAAACCATTGTGCTAATATTGTGTGACATTAAAAATTGGAACTACCACTGTTTTATTCTCCAGGTTCTCTGCTTTCATTAAATACATCATGTTCTGGGGGGGGGGGGGGTTAACTAATCTTCAGACCTTAAATGATTATTTTGCATGTACCTACAGCAACTATGTATGACAGATATTCTAGATACTTCTTGCATGAATCAAATGGATAATTAGCTGTTCCAGTTTCTCGATGCGTTTCGTAAGCATCTTCCGTTGAATAAGGAGGTACCTTCTAAGGTTCCTGTAAAGTCCTAGATTGGCTCGTGTTTCTTTATTTAATGCAAATGTTTATTTAATAGAAGTTAGGCAAAAATATTTACTTTTTTTTTTTTCAACTCTGGACATTTTTTTAATTGCCCATTATACATCCAGAGTGAACGGAGGGGAGCAGCACCCAGAGTTGAGGAAGTGGAGCAACACCCAGAGTGAAGGGAGGGGAGCAGCACCCAGAGTGAAGGGAGGAGAGCAGCACCCAGAGTGAAGGGAGGGGAGACGAACCCAGGGTGGGAGAAGGGGACCAGCACCCAGAGTTGAGGAAGGGGAGCAACACCCAGAGTGAAGGGAGGGGAGCAGCACCCAGGGTGGGAGAAGGGGAGCAGCAACCAGAGTGGAAGGAGGGGAGCAGCACCCAGGGTGGGGAAAGGGAATCGGCAACCAGAGTTGAAGGAGGGGAGCAGCACCCAGGGTTGGAGGAGGTAAAGAACAACCAGAGTGGAGGGAAGTGATTAGCACCCAGGGTTGGGGGAGGGGATGAGCAACCAGAGTGGGGGGAGGGGAACAGCACCCAGGGTTGGAGGATGTTAAGAGCAACCAGAGTGGAGGTGAGGGAGCAGCACCCAAGGTTTGGGGAGGAGATGAGCAACCAGAGTGGGGGGAGGGGAGCTGTACCCAGGGTTGGGAAAGGGGAGCAGCACCCAGAGTAAAGGGAGGGGAGCAGCACTCAGAGTTGAGGAAGGGGAGCAGCACCCAGGGTGGGAGAAGGGGAACAGCAACCAGAGTGGAGAGAGGGGAGCAGCACCCAGGGTTGGGGGAGGGGATGAGCAACCAGAGTGGGGGGAGGGGAGCAGCACCCACCCAGGGTGGTGGACAGCAACAGGAGGGACAGGAACAAGCCATACGCCCAAAGTACTTTGTTCAGTTTTTAAGGCTTGGGTGTAGGTAAATGAAATGAGGATTTCATTTCAGATTTCTGCACATTTGCAGTGTTTGCTGGATAACATTGTAGCTCAGCGTTTACTCTAACCTCTAGGCTGGAACCTCTCTTTTGTGCCTGGAACCTCTCTTCTGCCTGGAACCTCTCTTCTGTGCCTGGAACCTCTCTTCTGTGCCTGGAACCTCTCTTCGGTGCCTGGAACCTCTCTTCGGTGCCTGGAACCTCTCTTCTGTGCCTGGAACCTCTCTTCTGTGCCTGGAACTTCCCTTCTGTGCCTGGAATTTCCCTTCTGTGCCTGGAATTTCCCTTCTGTGCCTGGAACCTCTCTTCTGCCTGGAACCTCTCTTCTGTGCCTGGAACCTCTTTTCAGTGCCTGGAACCTCTCTTCTGTTCCTGGAACCTCTATTCTGCACCCAAATTCTACAGCTGGAACATAATTGTGTTTGTTGTATTTTGATCTCAGGTCTTTGTGTTTTGCCATGGACTTCTTCAGCTGTCCCAGCTCCTCCTGACCGGATACCTGAGGAGCACCATATCGACTATTGAGAAACGCTTTGGCCTGTCCAGTCAGACTTCAGGAATATTGTCATCCTCCAATGAGGTAACCAATCAGGTTCTTTGGAACTGATAAAAATGATAGAAGTGGAATACCGGAGGGGATTTTCGATGGATTGCAAAATGTGAAAGTAATCTTACGTGGCTGTTAAATCCAATTTCACATACATTGAATAGGTAAAAAGTAATATTTAAATAATAATAACAACAATAATATTTATTATAATATTAATGTCAATAATAATAATAATTACAATAATAACAATACTTATAATATTAATTGCAATAATAATAATTACATTATTAAAAATATTATTGTAATTATTATCATTATTGTACATATTATTATTATTATTATTATTATACAGGATTTATGGCGCCAACAGTTTGCTCAGTGCTTTACAATATAAAGGGAGACAATACAGCAACAATACAGTTCAATACAAGAGGGATAGGAGGGCCCTGATCCTTGGAGCTTACAATCTAGGAGCTTATTATTACAATGTTTATAATAATAATAATGGTAATAATAATGATAATAATAATTACAATAATATTTATAGTAATAATAATAATAATGACAATAATAATGAAAGACAGCAGTCCATCCAACCTGAGTGTGTGTTTATGTCTGTACAACTTCCCATATCTCTTTATATTGTATTCAATAAGATGTCCATCTAAAAGTATTTTTAAACAAATAATAATAATTAGTTCTTGGGTTTAGATAAATTGTAATGCCTTTATGCCAGCTGGAGCTTTAAATGGGCCATGACACCTAAGGCTGGTTGGAGGCCTCCTCATCATGCAGAGCTGTGATTGGCTGTATGGTGCTGACATCATCAGGAACAACCATCAGTAGTTACCCATGGGCCCTCTGTGACTGCTCAGTTACAGTTCTGGGAGGGCACCAATGGACAATACCCCAGAACATGATGGAAATGCATATATATGGGGGCTGGGCCCACCCGCCCTGCCACCACATGTATACTCACTGATGTCATAAAGGGCTTGAAATTCCAAAGAGCACCAGGTGCGCTAGCAGAAATATTATGGATAAATGTATAAAAACAACACTAAATTACAAAATAATGTGTGCAGACTGAATTGTTTTTCCCCAATATGGAAGAAGAACATGGTGTAACTCATAAATAAATGAAGGCAATGCAACATATTAAAATAAATTGTATAGGATGCAGAAGGTGGAGAGTAGTAGCCACTTCTTCAGGAGAATGTGGTTCCAACCCACACACTATTCAAAACAACCAAACAAAGGTTTTGTAACTTTTCATTTTTCACATTTGGGGAAGTGACCTGTAACTTCCAATTCAGCAAATTAAAAAAAAATAAAACAAAGAGGACCATCAGGGGCCTGAGCAGATGTGACCATGCCATTGACCCTTCTAATGTCTTCTTGTTTCAGATCGGAAATACGATTCTCATTGTGTTCGTCAGCTACTTTGGCAGTCGGGTGCATCGGCCTCGCTTCATTGGTTTTGGTGCTCTGGTTGTCTGCGTTGCTGGATTCATCATGTGTCTACCGCACTTTATAATGGGACAGTATGAGTATGACAAGTCCCATGCCAGTAAGTGTCCTCGTGTTCTCCACGGCTGTAAAATGTTAATGCTCCACTTGTAACGTGTACTAAAATGAAAAATCAAAAACTTGGGGCAAGGCCAATTTAAAGCCTTTGAAGATCTAAATACCCAGATATTTCCATTGCTTGGTGCATTTTCTCCCCAGGAAACACGTATTTCTACCACTACCAAGGATTTAAGCACTTCCAGTACTGCCAGCACCAACATTTTATCCATCATCTTCACATATATTTCATCCACTGCGAGCATCAACATTCCATCCACCACCAGCATCAACATTCCATCCGCCACCAACACCAACATTACATCACCACCAGCACCAACATTATATCCACCACCAGCACCAACATTACATCCGCCACCAGCATGAACATTCAATCCATGACTAGCACCAACATTCCATCCACCACCAGCATTAACATTCCATCCGCCACCAACACCAACATTACATCCATCACCAACACCAACATTACATCCATCACCAATACCAACATTACATACACCACCAGTATCAAAATTCCATTCAACACCAGCTCCAACATTACATCCACTACAAGCACCACCATTACATCCACCACCAGCACCAACATTACATCCACCATCAGCACCAACATTACATCCGCCACTAGCATGAACATTCAATCCACCACCAGCACCAACATTCCATCCACCACCAGCACCAACATTCCATCCACCACCAGCACCAACATTCCATCCACCACCAGCATTAACATTCCATTCACCACCAGCACCAACATTCCATCCGCCACCAGCATGAACATTGCATGCACCACCAGCACCAACATTCCATTCATCACCAGCATCAACATTACATCAACCACCAGCATCAACATTCCAACCACCACCAGCATGAACATTGCACCCATTACCAGCACCAGCATTCCATCCACCACCAGCACCAACATTCCATCCACCACTAGCATGAACATTGCATGCACCACCAGCACCAACATTCCATTCATCACCAGCATCAACATTACATCAACCACCAGCATCAACATTCCAACCACCACCAGCATGAACATTGCACCCACCACCAGCATGAACATTCCATCCGCCACCAGCATGAACATTCCATCTGCCACCAGCATGAACATTGCACCCACCACCAGCACCAACATTCCATCCACCACCAGCACCAACATTCCATCCACCACCAGCACCAACATTCCATCCACCACCAGCACCAACATTCCATCCATCACCAACACCAATATTATAACCACCACCAGCATGAACATTGCACCCGCCACCAGCATGAACATTGCACCCGCCACCAGCATGAACATTGCACCCGCCACCAGCATGAACATTCCATCCGCCACCAGCATGAACATTCCATCCGCCACCAGCATGAACATTCCATCCGCCACCAGCATGAACATTCCATCCGCCACCAGCATGAACATTCCATCCGCCACCAGCATGAACATTCCACCCGCCACCAGCATGAACATTGCACCCACCACCAGCATGAACATTGCACCCACCACCAGCATGAACATTGCACCCACCACCAGCATGAACATTGCACCCACCACCAGCACCAACATTCCATCCGCCATTAGCATGAACATTCCATCCGTCACCAGCATGAACATTGCACCCACCACCAGCATGAACATTCCATCCACCACCAGCATGAACATTGCACACACCACCAGCACCAACATTTATTCCACCACAAGAACCAACAATTCATTCACCAACACCAACATTTCATCCATGAGCAGCACCAACATTAAATCCACCACCAGCACCAAACATTTCGTTCATCACCAGCATCAACATTGCATCCACCACCAGCAACAACTTTTCATACACCACCAACACAAACATTACATCCACCACCTGCACCAACATTACATCCACCACCTGCACCAACATTACATCCACCACCTGCACCAACATTACATCCACCACCTGCACCAACATTACATACGCCACCAGCACCAAATGTTTTATCCATCACCAGCACCAACATTCTATCCACCACCATCCTTGATATTCTTGATGAATATTTTGGCTATTTAGATGTTATTCTTTTGTTGTTTAGTAAAGTATGTACATGGCCTGAGTAGCTTTAGGTATGGACAGACAGAACCTTGAATGCATTCAGTACTGGCTTTGCTGCTAATTCCTGCTTTCCGTGGCAAAAGAGGTTTCTGGCTTCCCTTTTCTAAATCCAGATGTGTGGCCCATATGTGCTGATTGGGGCTGACATTCAAATCATTCAATCTTCTATATCTTTCCATCCTATTAGGTGTCAACAGCAACATAACTGACATTTGCCAACCCAATATATCCAACCTGGACAACAGCAACGACCAATGTGTCATGAAGATGGGAAAAGAGAACAAGAATGTTCTGTTCATCCTCTTCATCGGCCAGATCCTGCTTGGTATAGGTGGGGTGCCTATCCAGCCATTTGGAATATCATATATTGACGATTATGCCAGTAAAAGGAACTCGCCTCTATACATAGGTAAGACAAATGGCAAAGGAGAAGAGAGGACATTTTGTTAACGTGGTACTACTCAAATTTTGTGTGCCATGCCCCTCCTTTGGAAGCAGTTGAATTATTATTTCTTCTCCACCCCAACAATACCGCGCTTTCCTTTTATGCGGTCCAGATGCCCATCGATAGAGTCAAATCGTTACAGTCAAATCCTTGCAAAATGTGTCATATTAGAATAATTCCAACATTGTGGTCTTGCCAGACTTTACCCGTAACTATGGGTTTCTGGATCATATAAAAGGTGCATCACTGGTCGGGTGGGATGCCAAATGCTTCTGACTGACAGTGGGTTTGCTGGTAGCATTCTTGAGCATGCCAGGATCACTATGGGAACACATTAAGTATGATTTGATAGGACGGAGGTCGCGTTATATGTCGCCATCCATTACATCTCAGCACTAGGGGAGACATAGCATAGAACAAAGGTGTGTGTTGCTGTGGCAGCTAGTTTTGGTGAACCCATGTTGTATCCCATTGGGGACACACAGCATCCACCAAGGTGTCACCCCCTCCACACAACCCATGGTCTTCCAAAGAGATGTGTCTCCCCCCAGTTTGAGAATCACTGGGTTAGTAGCGTGATTGTTGTATGTAGGGCCTTTTATAAGATTCATCTCTTTTCAGTGAATGGGAAGGTTAAAAATTTAGTGACCAGGAATCACTGCCATACTAAAGCCTTTGGAATGTATTTCTGTGTAATATACTGCCACATATTTTATATATAAGTGTGCGTGTGCATGTATGTGTGTTTTCTTATGTAGGGATGAGTTTGCTGTTCAGTTCCAACACAGGTTCTTTGAACTGGAACTTTGCTTGTTCAGTCCTTTGTCCGAACACCAGACTTTCAGCCCCTTCGACAGTAGCCTGAACCTCATATATAATAGTGGGTAAGAGTTGAGGTGGGTCATAAAGATAGACGTTTAAGGACAGTTGGGGTGAGAAGGGTAAAGAAATATAAGGGACAGTTGGGGGAGACAGAAAACTGTAAGGGACCATTGAGGTTGGGGGTATAGAAGTTTAAGTGACAGTTGGTGTGAGGGGGATAAAGAAGCGTAAGGGACAGTTACGATAGAGAACTATAAGAAGCAGTTGAGGTTCGGGGGAGTTAAAGAAGTGAACGGGACAGCTGAGGGAGACGGAGAACTGCAAGGGACAGCTGAGGTGGGGGTTAAATAAGTGTAAGGGACAGTTTGGGGTAGATAGAGAACTGTAAGGGAGAGTTGAGGTGAGGGGGATAAATAAGTGATAAATAAGGGACAGTTGGGGTAGATAGGCACAATTAGGGGGAGATAGAAAAATTCTAAGGGACATTTGGGCTGAAGGGGTTTATAAAAGATTAAAGGACAGTTGACAAAGATATAGGAGAGTAAGGGACAATTTGGTGGGACAGAGCTATGACTTTTGGCCGAAGGGGGAATTTAGAAGTGTGAGGAACAGTTGGATTAGATAGAGATGTGTAAGGGACAGTTGAACGGGGGGCAGAGAAGTTTAGGAGACAGTTGGGGGTGGAGAGAATAGTGTAAGAGACAGTTGGAGGGATAGAGGGCTGTAACTAACGTTTGGCACAAGGAAGATTTAGAAGTGTAAGGAACAGTTTGGGGAGATAGAGAAGTTTAAGGGACATTTGGACGGGGACAGAGAAGTTTAGGGGACAGTTGGTGGTGGATGGAATAGTGTAAGTGACAGTTGAACTGGAGGTGGGAAGAAGGGGTGGTTGGGGACATAGAAAAGTAAAGAGCCGTTGGGAGGGATAGAGATGTGCAAAGTAAATTGGGGAGAGATAGAATAATTTAATGAACAGTTAAGGTTAGTAGGGAGAAGATAAAGAAGTTTAAGGGACAAAGGGCCTAGAGAAAGACATAAAAGGGTAAGTTGGGGAGGATGTTGAGAACTGTAAAGGAGAGTTGAGGGCAGGGGTGGACTGACCATTTGGAAACTCGGGCACTGCCCGAGGGCCCGGGTCAGTAGGGGGTCCCATGAGATGCCCCTGGTACCTTTTTCATAGGCTTTTTTTGAGTTTGGGCAAGGACACAGGGGCCCCATGATCCCCTGTTGCCCGGGGGCCCCATGAGTTGTCAGTCTGCCCCTGGTTGAGGGGCATATAGAAGTGTAAGGGACATATGATAGGGGGATAAGAATAAGTGGAGTTTTGGGTTGTTAACTGGCTGCTAGAGAAAACCCTTGTATCTTCTTAAACCTAAGTTTCTTTTTGAGGAGGCCTCTCTGCAGATCAGGTTTCCATCCCTTCCTGCTTACTAACTTCTGGAAGGATCTATGGTCCTCCAGAGTCAGGAGGAGGTGATAGAGCCACAACCTGTTGAGTCGTCCAGCTGACCTGCAATAACCCAACCTCAATCACAGCAACTACCTTGAGTCATTCCCAAATATTTTTACTTACCATACACTACACTAAAGGGTGCTACACTTGCTTTTAGGTGGATTTTGTAATTTTGTAATCTGCCTGCCTTCATGAAGGGCTATGTAATAGTAATGAATCATTATTTCATGGTGGACATGCTGGGAAATCTGTCAGAATCCTTGGTCAGTCACTTATATTTTCAGTCCTGATTGATTTCTGTCTCACTTCTCAAATTGTTAACCTCAGTGAACCTAATAAACTCTGACATATTTCTGTATCCCTCTATGTAGGTTTCTCCCCTGACTCACTAGTTTCCGGTTCCTCATTGCTGAGCTAGGCAGGAATGCCTCTCTCTGGCCCTGTCATCCAGACTGACAACTTTCATGAATATCAGCACCCCATGTGCTCTAGCCTCGGCAGCTCAGATGGCATGGTCCATGGCTACCAAGAGAATTGTGAGGGTTTCAGTGCTTTGCAGAGATACTGAGGGGTCAGTTGTTTTCCATCACACAGATCATGAATGGTAACAGTGAGATAGGAGGATGGCCAAAGGCCAACCACTGAGCAGGGAGCAGAGGCTGAATATATGGTAATCAAAAATGGCTCATCCTGGGGTGACAATGGGCAGGGAGGTGTTGTCAACCGCATGAGGATGCGTAGCATCCAGAGAAGACACAGCTTGGTGGTACATTGCCCATTGGATTGTGTCTTATTGCCCTACCCCATCACTTCCAGCATGCAAGAAAATGCTCTCACCAGTGACCAGTCCTTTCTGGACTTGACATATCACCGCCCACCTGTCCAACAACAAGGCCCTTCTCTGTGCCTGGAAGAAATTGTCCTCAATGAGGTGTCACCTGGGACTTGCATCCAGTGTTCTTAATAGGAAAAGGAGTCCTGCTCTTCCACCAGCATGGCTGTGGTATCCATCCACCCAACTGTATTAGTGATTGTTTGAGTCCACCATAGAAAGGATGGGGTCCCCTCCAGAGGGGACAACGTGTTCATGTGTCTTCAGCAGTATTATATATGGGTGTGAGCTTGTATGGAGAAATCACCTGCATAATATTCTGTGCTTCTTCCATATTTCAGGAATTCTCTTTGCGGTGACGATGATGGGGCCTGGAGTCGCCTTCATCCTGGGGTCAGCCATGCTGCATTACTACGTGGACATAGACAAGATTCCAGCCAGTGCGTACCTGTACTACATCACTGTGAACCATTGTCTGGCTAATAGAGTGGATGAGGTGTGATGAGATGTGGAGGGAAATTGGGATCTGCTATTCTCCTTACGCATTCCAGCTGGTTGTTGTGTGCGGTCACAGCTCAGCATATGTGACCTCTGTCTGGGTTGTAGCAGAATTCAAGGTCTCTTCCGCCTTACACATGGCACACCAACACAGGGCTCTGCTCACACAGGGGGCATCAAAACAGGGCTCTGCTCACACTGGGGGCACAGACACATTGCTGAACTAACACAGGGGGCACCAACACAGGGCTCTGCTCACACAGGGGGCACCAACACAGGCTCTGCTTACATGGGGGGCACCAACACAGGGCTCTGCTTACACAGGGGGCACCAACACAGGGCTCTGCTCTCACAGGGGACACCAACATAGAACTCTCTTCATACATGGGGCACTGACACAGTGCTCTGCTGACACAAGGCACACCAACACAGAGCTCCACCCTACAGGGCACACCAACACAGAGCTCCACCCTACAGGGCACACCAATACAGAGCTCCACCCTACAGGGCACACCAACACAGAGCTCCACCCTACAGGGCACACCAACACAGAGCTCCACCCTACAGGGCACACCAACACAGAGCTCCACCCTACAGGGCACACCAACACAGAGCTCCACCCTACAGGGCACACCAACACAGAGCTCCACCCTACAGGGCACACCAACACAGAGCTCCACCCTACAGGGCACACCAACACAGAGCTCCACCCTACAGGGCACACCAACACAGAGCTCCGTTCATACAGAGCACACCAACACAGAGCTCCGTTCATACAGAGCACACCAACACAGAGCTCCGTTCATACAGAGCACACCAACACAGAGCTCCGTTCATACAGAGCACACCAACACAGAGCTCCGTTCATACAGAGCACACCAACACAGAGTTCCGTTCATACAGAGCACACCAAACACTTGAACTATAATTATATTGTTTAACTTTATTTTTCTTTAAAATTTCTACAATCCCGTGATTCTGATTTTTTTTATATTAAATTAATATATATTAGAGAATAAAGGAAGATTGCTGCGGATCAGTGCTATTACTCTGCCCCAGTCACAGAGAGAAATTACAATCGTGTTCACTCAATCTATTTAAATTAGCTTTATATCTATTCATAATCAATATATGAAATATGTTTATATTATTATTATACAGGATTTATATGGCGCCAACAGTTTGCTCAGCGCTGTACAATATAAGGGGAGACAATACAGCAACAATACAGTTCAATACAAGAGGGTTAGGAGGGCCCTGATTCTTGGAGCTTACAATCTAGGAGGGAGGGGCTAGTGGTACAAAAGGTAGTAACTGTGGGGTATGGACTGGTAGGAGGAATAGAAGATTCCAAAATTAGCTGAGGGCAGGATAGGCTTTCCTGAAGAGACCGGTTTTCAGAAATCGCCTAAAAGTCAGTAGAGTAGGCGATAGTCTGATACATTGGGGTAGAGAGTTCCAGAGGATGGGGGAGGCTCTGGAGAAGTCCTGGAGATGAGCATGGGAGGAGGAGACAAGGGAGATAGAGAGCAGGAGGTCGTGAGAGAAGCGGAGAGTACGGTTTGGGTGATACTTGGAGACAAGAAAGGCTTTATATTTCAGTATTAGTGTTTTGAATTTTATCCGTTGGGCAATCGGAAGCCAGTGGAGGGATTGGCAGAGAGGGGTGGAGGACACTGAGTGGAGGCCATGGGAGGGATTGGCAGAGAGGGATGGAGGACACTGAGTGGAGCCAAGTGGAGGGATTGGCAGAGAGGGATGGAGGACACTGAGTGGAGGCCAGTGGAGGGATTGGCAGAGAGGGGTGGAGGACACTGATTGGAGGCCATTGGAGGGATTGGCAGAGAGGGGTGGAGGACACTGAGTGGAGGCCAGTGGAGGGATTGGCAGAGAGGGGTTGAGGACACTGTGTGGAGGCCAGTGGAGGGATTGGCAGAGAGGAGTGGAGGACACTTAGTGGAGGCCATTGGAGGGATTGGCAGAGAGGGGTGGAGGACACTGAGTGGAGGCCAGTGGAGGGATTGGCAGAGAGGGGTGGCAGATACGGAGTGGTTATTAAGGTTAATGAGCCTGTCAGAGCATTCATGTTAGACTGAAGAGGGGGGTAGCCTGCGATGAGGTAGGCCAGTGAGGAGGGAGTTACAATAGTCATGGCGTGATATAATGAGGGAGGGAATAAGTTGCTTAGTGGTTTCCGAGGTTAGGAATGGCCGTATCTTGGAGATGTTGAGGAGGTGAAGTCTACAAGATTTTGTCAGCGATTGTATTTGGGGCTGAAAGGACAGGTGGGAGTCTAGGATTACACCTAGTACCCTGGCATGAGGGGAGGGACTGATGGTTGTGTTATTGATATTTATACAATAACATAATATACAATTTTTACAATTGAACATTTATTACATGACAACGGATCCCCAGAGCACAGTGGGTTATCTAAGAAGACAGCACAGCAGACACAGCTTGCCTTCCAGCTCCCTTTTGTCTGTTAGGCAGGATCTCTATAAACCCTGATATGTATGCATGCAATAAACACCATGATAATTGTCACTGATCTCTCTGCAGGTGAAATTGTGCTGACTCCGAGCGACCCGCGCTGGATCGGAGCCTGGTGGATGGGATTCATTGTGGCAGCCAGTATTGTGGCCGTGGCCTCCATCCCATATTTCTTCTTCCCCAGAGAAATGCTACAGGAGGTAAGAACTGTTCCCAGCAGGGTATCTATCTACAGCAGAGACTGAAATCACTAATCTGTTCCTCCACCTCTGTCCGCCATATTCTGTTCAGTCTGACTGGACAATACAATCTAATCCAAAGAAAATGCTCCGAAATTGGAGTCATTTTTAGACATTCATGTTTCTCACCTCTTTGCTGTTCCATGTTGCAGTTATTGTATTACACAAACAGGTCTGCACAGAGTTGTCGTCAGGTTCACACCACCACTTTGCGCGCTTTGTATTTTAAAAATATTCTTCCCAAACATATTGACATATATTTGAAATACTACAATTTTGGCCGTATTAAATATATATATATATACTGCATGTTGAAATGTGTTTATATATAACAAACTATATGGAAAATATTTTAAAAAAAAACATTTTTAAATATACTGTATGTCTTTGAAAATACATTTAATCTACATTTTTGGAATGCATTCACAAATATATGTAAAAAGATATGTTAACATGATTTTTTTATATGTTCAAAAAAAATCTGAGGAATATATTTAAAAAACTTTTCATATATAACAAATGCATTTCAGCATACAGCATATATATATATATATATACATATATATATATATATATATATAATATATATATATAATTTTTTTTTTTAATATATTGAATACGGCCAAAATTGTAGTATTTCAAATAATATTTTTTAAATATATTTAAAATATATTTTTCTTCCATGTGGGTTATTACTGCATGCCATCGCAACGCGTGGTAACGCATAAAACACAAATGTATTTTGAATGGCACAATATGCCATTCTCACCAAGCTGCTTGGCCATAGTTTGGTAGCCCAGTCCAGCCTTGTGTAGGTCTACAATCTTGTCCCTGACATCCTTGGACAGCTCTTTGGTCTTTGCCATGGTGGAGAGTTTGGAATCTGATGGTTTGATTGCTCCTGTAGACAGGTGTCTTTTATACAGGTAACACAATGAGATTAGCAGCACTCCCTTTAAGAGACTGCTTCTAATCTCAGCTTGTTACCTGTATGAGAGACACCTGGGAGCCAGAAATCCTGCTGAATGATAGGGGATCAAATCCTTATTTCCCTCATGAACATGCAGATCAGTCATCATTTGTTAGACGCATTTCTGCTGAATTTTTTTCTTGCTATTCTGTCTCTCAGTGTTACAATACACCGAACATTCGATGTTTAGACCGATCATTTCTTTGTGAGGGGCAAACATTCAAAATCAGCCGGGGAGCAAATACGCATTTCCTTCACTGTATCCCATTGAAAGCTATTTGATAAGTGCAAAAGCAAAACCTGTTGATCCTTCCAGCAATCCAGTGAGCTGACAACTTCCTGTGCTCCCATCAGTTACATTGTTCCCAGTTATCACGGAGGACTACAGAACATCTCTCACTATATTATGAGGATGAGGTTGAGGGAAGGTGTTCTGTAGTCCGGCCCAAGGCTGACAACGCAGCTTTTCCATAAAGTACACTGAGTGAGCGTTGTCGCCCTGGAGCAGGAAGTGTTACTGGCAGGATCATCTTATGAAAAATAAAGTGGAAAGCCTAGAAAATGAAAACGAATGCAGCCACCACATCTAAGGATAGGTAGGATACAATGATATTTACTAAACTGGAGAGTGCAAAATCTGGTGCAGCTCCCCACATGAAAGAAAATATATTTTAAATATATTTTAAAAATACATTCTTAATATATTCTTCCCAAATATATTGACCTATATTTAAAATACTACAATTTTGACCGTATTCAATATATTTCAAAAATCTACTTCAATATATTTGTGAATATATTATTAAAAATACATTCAGAACACACGCTGCAATATATATCAAAGTGTCATTTGGAATGCATTTACAACCAGGGGCGGACTGACCATTTGGAAACTCAGGCACTGTCCGAGGGCCCGGGGTCAGTAGGGGGCCCCATGAGATGCCCCTGGTACCTTTTTCATAGGCTTTTTTGAGTTTGGGCAAGAACACGGGGCCCCATGATCCCCTATTGCCCGGGGGCCCCATGAGTTGTCAGTCCGCCCGTTTACAAGTATATTTAAAAATCTATGTTTAAATGCATTTTTTTAGATGTTCAAAAATATCTGGAAAATATATTTTGAAAAATATGTTTTTAAATATATGCCTTTGGAAAATATATTCTAATTTACATTTTTGGAATACATGTTAAAATATATTTGTGTAGGCCAATGTATTGTAAATATAGGTCGCATGTATCATTTTTTTTCTAAATATATTGAAAATATATTTCTCTTCCATATGGGAACCAATCAGCTTCCAGGTTTTATTGCCAAAGCTTGATCCGGATCCTGAGTGCTCCAGTTTTAGTAAATCCCCTCTGATCACACTTTGTTCTGGGGTTTGGACACACTTCAGCACACATAGATAATATTTTCTTTATGCTCTCGAAAGTAAACTATAAAAAGTCTCCAGTTCTCCCGTCGTACAAGTAATGGGCCATCAACTCCGACCTCCTCACTTCTCCTCGTGTATTGGAGTTTATGGGTCCCGCGCATTGCGCCCTTCTGAGGTCATGTGATCGCTCAATAACATTTATTGTGCAATAAAGTCTTCCTGCCGTCCGAGAATCTGCGGTCTGAGACTTGCTGAACTTGGTGAAAGGTTTACTGCTGATCCGCCAAAACAAACTTCTGTAAACAATGTGTAATCTGAATGTATTGCAAACATACACATCACCCTCTGCACCAGAGGAGCTGACACTCTAATGTCCCCCCACAGTCACACACTATTATTATTCATTTATATAGCTCTGACATATACCGCAGTGCTGTACAGAGAACACTAAGCCAGTCACATCAGTCTCTGTACCAGAGGAGCTTACACTCTAATGTCCCCCCCACAGTCACATCAGTCTCTGTACCAGAGGAGCTTACACTCTAATGTCCCCCCTCCCCCCAGTCCCATCAGTCTCTGTACCAGAAGAGCTTACACTCTAATGTCCCCTCCCCCACAGTCACACACTATTATTATTATTCATTTATATAGCTCTGATATATACAGCAGTGCTGTACAGAGGACACTGAGCCAGTCACATCAGTCTCTGTACCAGAGGAGCTTACACTCTAATGTCATCTCCCCTACAGTCACATCAGTCTCTGTACCAGAAGAGCTTACACTCTAATGTCCCCCCACAGTCACATCAGTCTCTGTACCAGAAGAGCTTACACTCTAATGTCCTCCCCCCAGTCCCATCAGTCTCTGCACCAGAGGAGCTTGCACTCTAATGACCCCCCCCCCCCAAGTCCCATCAGTCTTTGTACCAGAGGAGCTTGCACTCTAATGTCCCCTCCTCCACAGTTACATCAGTCTCTGTACCAGAGGAGCTTACACTCTAATGTCCCTCCACAGTCACATCAGTCTCTGTACCAGAGGAGCTTACACTCTAATGTCCCCTCCCCCACAGTCACATCAGTCTCTGTACCAGAGGAGCTTACACTCTAATGTCCCCTCCCCCACAGTCACATCAGTCTCTGTACCAGAGGAGCTTACACTCTAATGTCCCCTCCTCCGCAGTCACATCAGTCTCTGTACCAGAGGAGCTTACACTCTAATGTCCCCCCCCCAGTCCCATCAGGCTCTGTACCAGAAGAGCTTACACTCTAATGTGCCCTCCCCCCACAGTCACATCAGTCTCCTTACCAGAGGAGCTTACACTCTAATGTCCCCTCCTCCGCAGTCACATCAGTCTCTGTACCAGAGGAGCTTACACTCTAATGTCCCCTCCCCCACAGTCACATCAGTCTCTGTACCAGAGGAGCTTACACTCTAATGTCCCCTCCCCCACAGTCACATCAGTCTCTATACCAGAGGAGCTTACACTCTAATGTCCCCTCCCCCACAGTCACATCAGTCTCTATACCAGAGGAGCTTACACTCTAATGCCCCCCCACAGTCTCTTATCCTTGCAGTAAACACAGCTTACACAAGAGGTCTGTCATGGCAGTCGATGACAGATGGCCGGGTGGAGGAAGTTGGGTGACAGACAGAATCCTCACTTCCTTATTTTAAAAATAACAATTATACAAAACGAAGTTTCAGTAAAATGATGGAAAAGTTGATGACGGTCATGATGTCTGGTATGTGACCTCCTCCCCTCTGTACAGACACACTCCATGTGATCTACATGTTTGTGCCACAAATCTTTTATACTTGTTGTTTCCATCTAGGAATAGATTGTTGAGTTCCTTTTTACATATTTACCATGCTATTCCTAACTGCTTTACTAAAAGTCTTCCATTCCTCCCCCTTTCTGTCTAACATGTACAGCTGCATACAGAGAGACAGTCTGAAAGCAAACAGCTGCTACTGAGCTCTCTACTATCACTCGGAATCCTGCATCATGAGTAAACGTAGGGGCCCATTCAAGTCTTTGTGTTTCGGTAATGCGTGGCAGTTAAGGCATTTTTCCACACATTACTGCAACACACAGCCACTCCAATAGTAAGGAAATAGTAAGAAATAAGGGCGCAGCTTCCCACTTGGAAGAAAAATATATTTGAAATATATTTTAAAAATATTCTTCCCAAATTTATTGACATATATTTGAAATGCTACAATTTTGGCCATATTCAATATATTTCAATAAATAAATATATATATTGAATAGAGAGAGAGAGAGAGAGATTTTGAAATATATTTTATATTTGAAATGTATTTTTTTATGCACACACACACACACATATATATATAGAAACATATTTTGAAATATATTGAATACGGCCAAAATTGTAGCATTTCAAATATATTTTTCTTCCATATGGGGAGAGACCAAGCAGGACTAAGTACAGTTTTTTGTGCATTAGATACATCTATATATATATATATATATATATATACAGTATCTCCCAGAAGTGAGTCCACCCCTCACATTTTTGTAAATCATGTGATTCAGGTGTTCCAATCCCCTCCATGGACACAGGTGTATACAATCAAGCCCCTAGGCATGCAGACGGCTTCTACAAACATTGGTGAAAGAATGGGTCGCTCTCAGGAGCTCAGTGACTCCAAGCGTGGTCCCGTGATAGGTGGTCACCTGTGTAATAAATCCATCCGTGACATTTCCTGGCTACTAAATATTCCACGGTCAGCTGTTAGTGGGATTATAACAAAGTGGAAGCCACTGGGAACAACAACAACTCAGCCACCAAGTGGTAGGCCACGTCACATGACAGGGCGGGGTCAGCGCATGATGAAGCGCACAGTGTGCAGAAGCTGCCAACTGTCTGCAGAGTCAATAGCTAAAGACCTCCAAACTTGGTGCAGCCTTCAGATGAGCCCAACAACAGTGTGTAGAGAGCTTCATGGAATGGGTTTCCATGGCCGAGCAGCTGCATCCAAGCCTTCCATCACCAAGTGCAATGCAAAATGTCGGACACCGTGGTTTAAAGCACGCCGCCACTGGACTCTAGAGCAGGGGAGACGTGTTCTCTGGAGTGACCAATCATGCTTCTCTGTCTGGCAATCTGATGGACATGCCTGGGTTTGGTGGTTGCCAGGAGAATGGTACTTGCCTGACTGCATTGTGCCAAGTGTATAGTTTGGTGGAGGGGGGATTATGGTGTGGGGTTGTTTTTTAGGGGTTGGGCGTGACCCCCTAATTCCAGTGAAGGAAACTCTTGAGGTGTCCGCATACCAAGACATTTCATGCTCCCAACTTTGTGGGAAGAGTTTGGGGATGGCCTGTTCCTGTTCCAACATGACTGCGCACCAGTGCACAAAGCAAGGTCCATAAAGACATGGAGGAGCCAGTTTGGGGTGGAGGAACTTGACTGTCCTGCACAGAGTCCTGACCTCAACCCCATAGAAAACCTTTGAGATGAATTAGAGCAGAGACTGCAAGCCAGGGCTCCTCCCCCGACATCAGTGCCTGACCTGACAAATGTGCTTCTGGAAGAATGGTCCAACCTTCCCATAGACACCCTCCTAAACCTTGTGGACGGCCTTCCCAGAATAGGTGAAGCTGTTATAGCTGCAAAGGGCGGGGCCAACTCAACATGGAACCCTACGGACTAAGACTGGGGGGCCATTAAAGGTCATGTGTGTGGAAAGGGCAGGGCCAACTCAATATTGAACCCTACGGACTAAGACTGGGAGGCCGTTGAAGTTCATGTGTGTGGAAAGGCAGGCACCCCAATACTCTGGCAATATAGTGTATGTTATGGGTTTGGGTGTTATAAGTAATTTTCTAGCAAAAAATATACGTGCCAGAAATGGCCTGGAGCTGAAGTAGTGGCTCCCCCACCAATTGGCAAAGACATTTCCGCGCACACCAAACAACATGGTGCCACATGATTTGGTGCAGTGCTAGTTTACAAAAAGGACGGCAACTTCTTTGCCTGAGTTTCTTGCAGGTCGGGAAGCCCATTGCAATGAATGAACTGCCCTATACGCTTCACATGCGCACGCCCATGCGCACATAGATGTGAACCAAGAGTAAGGATGGAGGGGCTGCAATGTATTACATTTCTGTTCTTTGGGGTTTAGTAGTCATTTTACGTGATTTTCACTTTTGAAGGGGTCTTGTATGATTGCGAAGTACCACCTGTGAACAGGGGTGGACTGACAACTCATGGGGTAATAGGAAATCATGGGGCCCCTGTGTCCTCGCCCACACCCAAAAAAGCCTATGAAAAGTGCCAGGGGCATCTCATGGGGCCCCCTACTGACTCCGGGCCTTTGGGCAGTGCCCGGGAGCCTAAATGGTCAGTCTGCCCCTGCCTGTGAAGTAATGTTGCCCTGTTTTCGGTGCTCGTGTAGGGTGTGCATTACTGCTGGGTGTTTTTACGTGTACAGAAATCCCCTTCTACACATTCCTTTCATCAAGGACAGGATAGACTGGATCCCGGAGAGTCCCGGAATTCACACACAAAGCTGGAAACATTCCAAAGCTGAGAGATAGGAACCGGCCAAGATAGTCGATGTTTATAGAGCCGGGTCATGTCAGAACATCCTCATAAAACGTTCTGTTATCTGAGTACAAAGATTATTCTGGATTAATGATTAGAAAGCAACCTATCATGGCCTTCTATGCAATGGGCTCCATTCACAATGCTAACCCTCCTAATGCAGGATCCATTTGTAACCACTTCCAGTCCGGGCACTTTCACCCCTTTCAGTTCGGACACTTCCCCCCCCCTTCCAATCCAGACACTTTCACCCCCTTCCAGTTCGGACACTTCCCCCCCCCTTCCAATCCGGACACTTTCACCCCCTTCCAGTCCGGACACTTTCACCCCCTTCCAGTCCGGACACTTTCACCCCCTTCCAGTCCGGACACTTTCACCCCCTTCCAGTCCGGACACTTCCCCCCCCCCCTTCCAATCCGGACACTTTCACCCCCTTCCAGTCCGGACACTTTCACCCCCTTCCAGTCCGGACACTTTCACCCCCTTCCAGTCCGGACACTTTCACCCCCTTCCAGTCCGGACACTTCCCCCCCTTCCAGTCCGGACACTTTCACCCCCTTCCAGTCCGGACACTTTCACCCCCTTCCAGTCCGGACACTTTCACCCCCTTCCAGTCCGGACACTTTCCCCCCCTTCCAGTCCAGACACTTTCCCCCCCTTCCAGTCCAGACACTTTCACCCCTTCCAGTCCGGGCACTTTCACCCCTTTCAGTTCGGACACTTCCCCCCCCCTTCCAGTCCAGACACTTTCACCCCCTTCCAGTTCGGACACTCCCCCCCCCCCTTCCAATCCGGACACTTTCACCCCCTTCCAGTCCGGACACTTTCACCCCCTTCCAGTCCGGACACTTTCACCCCCTTCCAGTCCAGACACTTTTCCCCCCTTCCAGTCCGGAAACTTTTACCCCTTTCCAGTCTGGCCACTTTCCCCCCCTTCCAGTCCGGACACTTTTCTCCCTTCCAGCCCGGACACTTTCACCCCCTTCCAGTCCGGACACTTTCACCCCCTTCCAGTCCGGACACTTTCACCCCCCTTCCTGTCCGGACACTTTCCCCCCTTCCACTCTGGACACTTTCACCCCCTTCCACTCTGGACACTTTCCCCCCCTTCCAGTCCGGACACTTTCCCCCCCTTCCAGTCCGGACACTTTCCCCCCCTTCCAGTCCAGACACTTTCACCCCTTCCAGTCCGGGCACTTTCACCCCTTTCAGTTCGGACACTTCCCCCCCCCTTCCAATCCAGACACTTTCACCCCCTTCCAGTTCGGACACTTCCCCCCCCCCCCTTCCAATCCGGACACTTTCACCCCCTTCCAATCCGGACACTTTCACCCCCTTCCAGTCCGGACACTTTCACCCCCTTCCAGTCCGGACACTTTCACCCCCTTCCAGTCCGGACACTTTCACCCCCTTCCAGTCCGGACACTTCCCCCCCTTCCAGTCCGGACACTTTCACCCCCTTCCAGTTCGGACACTTTCCCCCCCTTCCAGTCCGGACACTTTCCCCCCCTTCCAGTCCGGACACTTCCCCCCCTTCCAGTCCGGACACTTTCACCCCCTTCCAGTCCGGACACTTTCACCCCCTTCCAGTCCGGACACTTTCACCCCCCTTCCTGTCTGGACACTTTCCCCCCTTCCAGTCCGGACACTTTCACCCCCTTCCAGTCCGGACACTTTCACCCCCTTCCAGTCCGGACACTTTCCCCCCCTTCCAGTCCGGACACTTTCCCCCCCTTCCAGTCCGGACACTTTCCCCCCCTTCCAGTCCAGACACTTTCACCCCTTCCAGTCCGGGCACTTTCACCCCTTTCAGTTCGGACACTTCCCCCCCCCTTCCAGTCCAGACACTTTCACCCCCTTCCAGTTCGGACACTTCCCCCCCCCCCTTTCCAATCCGGACACTTTCACCCCCTTCCAGTCCGGACACTTTCACCCCCTTCCAGTCCGGACACTTTGACCCCCTTCCAGTCCGGACACTTTTCCCCCCTTCCAGTCCGGAAACTTTTACCCCTTTCCAGTCTGGCCACTTTCCCCCCCTTCCAGTCCGGACACTTTTCTCCCTTCCAGCCCGGACACTTTCACCCCCTTCCAGTCCGGACACTTTCACCCCCTTCCAGTCCGGACACTTTCACCCCCCTTCCTGTCCGGACACTTTCCCCCCTTCCACTCTGGACACTTTCACCCCCTTCCACTCTGGACACTTTCCCCCCCTTCCTGTCTGGACACTTTCCCCCCCTTCCAGTCTGGACACTTTCCCCCCCTTCCAGTCCGGACACTTTCCCCCCCTTCCAGTCCGGACACTTTCACCCCCTTCCAGTCCGGACACTTTCACCCCCTTCCAGTCCGGACACTTTCACCCCCCTTCCTGTCTGGACACTTTCCCCCCTTCCAGTCCGGACACTTTCACCCCCTTCCAGTCCGGACACTTTCCCCCCCTTCCAGTCCGGACACTTTCCCCCCTTCCAGTCCGGACACTTTCCCCCCCTTCCAGTCCGGACACTTTCCCCCCCTTCCAGTCCAGACACTTTCACCCCTTCCAGTCCGGGCACTTTCACCCCTTTCAGTTCGGACACTTCCCCCCCCCCTTCCAGTCCAGACACTTTCACCCCCTTCCAGTTCGGACACTTCCCCCCCCCCTTCCAATCCGGACACTTTCACCCCCTTCCAGTCCGGACACTTTCACCCCCTTCCAGTCCGGACACTTTCACCCCCTTCCAGTCCGGACACTTTTCCCCCCTTCCAGTCCGGAAACTTTTACCCCTTTCCAGTCTGGCCACTTTCCCCCCCTTCCAGTCCGGACACTTTTCTCCCTTCCAGCCCGGACACTTTCACCCCCTTCCAGTCCGGACACTTTCACCCCCTTCCAGTCCAGGCCAATTTTCAGCTTTCAGCGCTAGCACACTTTGAATGACAATTGCGTGGTCATGCAACACTGTACCCATATGGTCTTATTACCATTTTTTTGAGACAGATGAAGCTTTATTTTGGTGGTATTTATTCACCACTGGGATTTTTATTTTTTTTTTGCTATGTAAATGAAAAAGTCCCAACATTTTGAAAAAAAAAATGTTTTTCTCTTGCAAATAAATAATATTTCATCATAAATCTTGGCCAAAATTTATTCCGTTATCTTTTTAGTAAAAAAAAAAAATAACCCAAATTAGTTTATAACCAAAAAATAAATGTAAAACTTTTTTTTTACATTATTATTTTATTTTTTTCTATTATTATGTATGTATGTATGTTTTTTTTTTTTTTTTACATACTGTCACCCTAACGGCTGGACGGTGGCAGTGCCGGGGAGGGTGGTCGTTTATAAACGGTCTCCCAGCCCCCTGCTTGTGCGCGCTCCCTGGGACACAGTGGAACACTGATCGTCGTCCCGGACCTCTGTGCGAGGTCCCGATCATGTGATCACTGATTGGCCAATCAGTGATCACATGCAGAGTAGTAAGCAAGATATCACTTCTGACATCATTGCTTACTCAGGGGACCAAAGGGAGGAGTAATGTTCCTCTTTAACAACTAGAGGATTATAAACATAGGAGATATGTCCTATGTTTATAATCGCTTTATAACCGCTTCCCGCCCGCCCTATACCAGTGTGCAAAATCACATATATGTACCTCATGTAGCACTTCTGGGTAGGGTGGCGTGTGAGCCATGCGTCACCCTACCCACGCCACTATTCGCGGCTTCGGCTGTCAATCACTGGTTCCCGGCCGGTGATTACTCGCCGGTACCCAGTGATCCAGGAGCATTACCGACGGAGGGAGAGAACTGTATGTAAGCAATACAGTTCTCTCCCCTGTCCCCTTATGCACACTGCTTTATATGGCTCAGCATAGCAGAGCCACACAAAACAGTGTGCTTACAATGAAACACACAGCAGACAGTAAAACACACACAGCACACAGTTAACCCTTTGATCGCCCCAGATGTTAACCCCTCCCTGCCCATTGCCATTAGTACAGCGTCAGTGCTTTTTATTAGCACTGATCACTGTATTGGTGTCACTGGGGATGTCAGTGACACCAAATCAGTCAGTCCCCCCCCCGTGTCAGAATGCCCGCCGCAGTCCCACTATAAGTCACCGATCGCCGCCATTACTAGTGAAAATTAAAACATAATAAAAAAAAGTGAGGAAATGCTCAGCATAGAAACTCACTGAAAACTGAGCATGTGCAGAGTTGCCACCACAGCTGAAAAATCCCCCGACTGCATCGGGGGACATGGACAGGAGGGGGAGATAGAACACAGCAGGATCAACCAGGTTTTTTGCAGCATACAGAAAACAAAACTCATAGTGACTGAGTGAGTGTGAACAGCATGTAATACGGCATTTATCGATAGTTTCTTTTTTTTATTATGTGGGTTTAGTGACACTAATGCAGGCCATAGACGGGTCGAAAAACAGCCGTTTTTTTTTTAAAAAATGAAAAGTCGGTCGTTCAATAGGCCGATGTTACCACCATTGGTAATAAAAATTGTCCGATTTTCATCCCGTCTACGGCCGGCATTTAATTATATCTGTCCCTGCAGAGATCTCTGCTATTATATTTAACATGAAAAAGTCTTGGGGTTGCTACAATGTATCCATTTTGTATCCATTTCGGATACATATGTTTTTATTTGGATACAAATAGATACATTGTTGCAACTGCAATACTTTTTCATGTCAAATATAATAGCGGACTGAATTTCTTATTATTTTTCTTTTCTTCTTCTTTTTCTTCTTCTTGCAGGTGACGGCTCATGCGCAGATTTTTTATCGGTAAAAAGATTGCCCGATTTGCCCATCATTGCCAGGAAAATCGGCCGATCGGCAAAATTAGCTGATTATTTTCTAACTTCAGCGATAAAAAAAATGTGCCAAAATCCCGAAAAACGGCCGACCAATTAACCCACTAACGGTGTGCGAAAATCAGCCGATTTTTTTTTCCGGCCGAAAAATCTGATTTTTGACCCGTCTATGGTCTGCATTAGTGAGTAAAAACTAAGACATCTTAAAAAAAACATTCCCACTGTACATTTTTTAAAATTGCTCTGGTCCATAAAGAGTATAAAGATACGAGAGCTAAAAGAGTTAAAAAAAATCTTTTAAAATATCTTTAAAAAAATTTTTTTTTACAAAAATTACTTATTTCCAAGGGTATTCTGGTAAGTCATGGGTCCTTCCTCTTCTCCTTCTGCAGTGGGTGGTCCCTACTGCTACACTGAACAGCTCTCATATAATGGCACGTGCACGTCGGTCAGTGCAAGATTATTGTGAGCTCTAGCTCGTGTAGCAATTTTATATGCTTTTTTTTTAATATATATATATATATATATATATATGGAGTGCTCCTTTAAATAAATTGGAAGACTGAGGACAACTAGTGGCCAAAAGTCATTACTGCGGGTGGACCTCTTTGAATGAACCCTTTTGCTATGTCATCAACAGTGCCTCACATAAACAAAGATATTCACATTTTTTTCCCCATGTGGTTTGCTGATTTTCCGTATGCAGTGTGAACGTGGGAACGCTCAACTCTAGGCACTTCCAGGTTCACAGCTGTAAAAGATGCTAATTAAGCAGAATCTGTGCTTGACTGGCTTCCAAAGAGTGCAGGGGATGGCATTGGGGGTCTATTAGACCTCGGATGACTCCTTAAAGAGATCCTGTCCCCTGCACTATGACTATGTTGTAATAGCAATAAAATAAATAATAATAAAAAATAAATAAAAATTAAAGTAAAAAAAAAAATCAGCATTCATTTCCCAGTGGGACAGATCAGCGGCGGGTATAGGATTCTGTATATGGAGGTTTTGTATTTATTCTATTTCATTTTTTTTTTTCCTATTGCTTGAACTACATGGACTTGTGTCTTTTTTTTTCCGACCTAACTACTGTATTTTATGGTGGGTACCATAGTTTTCCCCTGTGCATGTGCAATTTGGGGCTTGACGTGTTTGGTGTCTATTTACTCATTCCAATCTCATCTGTTAGATGTTGCTTAAAAATTGTGTAAAATATTGTGTTTCTGTGCACTGAAATTCAAGATATGTTTTACTGAAAATGTGAACTTGATAACAGGGGCAGACTGACCATTTGGAAACTCGGGCACTGCCCGAGGGCCCGGGGTCAGTAGGGGGCCCCATGAGATGCCCCTGGTACCTTTTTCAAAGGCTTTTTTGAGTTTGGGCAAGGACACAGGGGCCCCATGATCCCCTATTGCCCGGGGGCCCCATGAGTTGTCAGTCCATCCCTGATGAAGGGTATAATAGGCAAGACGATAGAATTAGCAACACAGCAAGGAGTGTACCCTTGTGGCTAACAGAGACCAGTGTTCTTGACATGAAAAACGTAATGTGAACAAATCACCAGGGCCAGAAGGACTACACCCGAGAGAACACAAAGAACTTAGCCAGGTCATTGCTAAACCCCTTTACCTAATCTTTAAGGGCAGTTTACCGACAGGAATGGTACTAGCGGACAGATGGAAAGATAACGTGGTGCCAATATTCAAAAAAAGGGCTGAGATTCATACCAGGAAACTATAGGCCAGTTAGCCTTACATCAATAGTATGTAAACTATCGGAGGGGATGATAAGAGACCATATCCAAGAATTTGCTGATGAAAGTAATATCATTAGTAGTAACCAGCATGGCTTTATAAAAAGATCATTCTTGCCAGACCAACCCGTTAACATTCTATAAGGAGGTGAGCTGTAATTTGGATAAAGGAAGGTCTAAGGATGTAGTGTATATAGACTTCCCCAATGTATCCTATAAATGCCTAATTTACAAATTGAGGTCTGTTGCCATCAATGATGGTGTATATACCTGGATAGAAAATTGGTTACAAGGACACGTCCAAAGGTTGGGGATAAATATTATAGCTTCTGAATGGTCTGGGGTTGTGAGTGATGTGTCTAGGGCTCTGTGGGACCAATTCTGTTTAAATATTGTGCTGCAGCTTCCATCATTTTATTCTACGGGGTCTCTGTTTTCAGAAAATATATATTATTTGGGGGAGTTAAATAATCTCCAGACCTAAACTGTGTATTAAAAAAAAAATTGCTCTGGCAGTGAAAAGGTTTTAGATATTAATTTTTGTTTTATTTTTTTATTTTTTTTACTATTGCTGGGTTATTGATTTTTATTTTAATTTTATTCTTGATGTTGTATAATAATAAAAAAATAAAGCAGACCCAAACCTATTATAATTTTCCTCTAATGCATTTCTCTCAGACTCCCAGTTATTAGAATCACTGATATGCTGTAATGTGGCCGTTGTGGAAGACTCAATGCCGCCAGTAATGACAAATAACCTTGACATTCTCCTTTATCTAGGATTTCTGTACGTGTGAATGGACGCTATTTTTATTTTTTTTCTCCATAGGGATTGATCTACACATTTTCATGCATTATTTTTTTTTTTTCAGCAGGTCACCAGTGAAGGCACAGAGGACAGCAAACCTGGACTGGTGGATGCGTTTACAAATAAACCGGATTCAAAGGAAGAGGTCTCCCTGGCCAAGTTCATCAAAGGTAAGTCACCTCTACATCGTCCAATCGCTGTGCTCCAGGAACTCCTTGTGAGTGGAATGTAGGGGAAAAAAAAAACATATTTCTAGGTAAATGGTAATTCTTCCTCTCCATTCATAATGACATCCTATGCCCGCCATAGATAGATCGAAATTCAGTTGGCCAGGCAGGTACTGGTCAAATATCGATCCATTTATGGGTAGGATGGTTGTGCTGCTTCCCCTCCACTCACAATGACAACCTATGCCAGTGATAGACAGATCAAAATTCAGTTGACCTAGCAGGAACTGGCCAAATTTCGATCCATTTATGGAGAGGATGGTTGTACTGCTTCCTCTCCACTCACAATGACATCCTATGCCAGCCATAGACAGATTGAAATTCGGTTGGCCCAGCAGTACTTGCCAAATTTTGACCTATTGATGGGCAGGATGGTTGTACTGCTTCCCCTCCACTCATAATTACATCCTATGCCAGCCGTAGACAGATCGAAATTCGGTTGGCCCAGCAGGTACTGGCCAACTTTCGATCCATTTATGGGCAGGATGGTTGTGCTGCTTCCCCTCCACTCATAATGACATCCTATGCCCGCCATAGACAGATCAAAATTTGGTTGGCCCAACAAGAACTAGCCAAATTTCGATCCATTTATGGGCAGGATGGTTGTACTGCTTCCCCTCCACTCATAATTACATCCTATGCCAGCCGTAGACAGATAGAAATTCGGTTGGCCCAGCAGGTACTGGCCAAATTTCGATCCATTTATGGGCAGGATGGTTGCACTGAAGTCAATCTATAGATCGACTTTAGTACAACCAGCCTGTTTTTTTTTTTTTAATGATCACTTCCAGTGTCTATACGAGGTGGTATCAAAACATTTTGAGACAACAGATGGCAGCAGAAGACTGCACGCACAGTCACAGAGAGCACTAATCTCCATAAGTCAGTCTGCCAAAAGACATCGTCCTGTGTACATCGGGAGCTGTGCAACTGGTGCTAATCTGACCACATGCGTTATGACGTCTACTATTTCTACATGGACAGCAAATAAGAATAAAGAGCAAACTTGAATTTCTGCATTAAACTTGGCCAATCGTTGGATCTCTGCAATCTTGTCAAAACGGCGATCTTTGAGCTGGATTTTCATCTTCGGGACGAGGGTTGAGCTGGTTGAAGGTCTTCCTGATCTCTTGTCGTCTTCCAGTGATGTTCTTCCGCTCTTGAAGCGTGAGTGCCACTCAAACGACTCATTGCAGCATCGCCGTAAACAAAACTTGCCTTGAAACTTTTTGATACCATCTCGTAGATCATTGTATTGTGACAACGGGGAAACTTCCTATTGTCAGAACATAATAGCGCCGAAGGAGGGATTCCCCCAACAACACTGACTGCGTTGATAGAGGAATCAAGCGACTTTCTTTCCTTCAACCCATGGTTGTAGAAAAGATAATTGCATAATCTCTGGCATGCCTTACACAGGAATCCCTCTTGCAGAGAACGCAATGGGTTTGATTTGCTACAACTGGAGGGTGTAAAATAAGGTGCAGCTCTGCTTAGAAGCCAACCAGCTTCCAGGTTTTATTGTCAAAGCCAAACTGAACAAGATGAAGTTAGAAGCTTATTGGCTGCCCCATATTTTGTACTCTCCAACTTTAGTAAATCAGCCCCATTACTCCCGATATAGCC
>NW_028318243.1:575000-605000 GCF_062004578.1 Staurois parvus | reverse complement strand
GTAGGAAGAGTGGAGGAGGTCGGCAAGTTAGCAGGGGGTGGGGTAGGCTTCCCTGAAGAGATGGGTTTTCAGGGTGCGCCTAAAGGAGAGGAGATTAGGTGATAATCTGATGGGTTGGGGCAGGGAGTTCCAGAGGATGGGTGACACCCTGGAGAAGTCCTGGAGGCGGGTATGGGAGGAGGAGACCAGGGAACTAGAGAGAAGGAGGTCTTGTGAGGAGCGGAGTGTGCGTGTTGGGTGGTACTTGGATATTAGGTCGGTGATGTAGTTCGGGGCAGTATGTTGGACAGCTTTGTAATGTAAATGCTTATACAGTATATCGTCTCATAAAGAAAACAACTTGTTATATGCTTTATTAAGGATTAAATGACAATATTAGGTGCTTATATGCTAATGTTAGGTTCTTTTATATAACTGGCTCACATGCTAGAAATTGCTGTGAAAAAGGATGTTATTGGATCCAGTTGTTGTCTCTTCTTCTTGATCCTGTTGTGCAATTTTAAGATATAGTTAGTCTCCATGCCCTGCAGCAGAGCACTTCAGAGTCTGGGTCATGGTCAAGGTGTTCCAAAATAACAGAAATCAATATCTCTTGTAATTGTTATATGTCTTACTTGTACAAATTCTCAAGTGAATGTGCTAAAATGTAAAACATTTATATTCTGGAGGTTGCATGTGGCGGCTGTCCAGATTAAAGCCTAGAATCCTGGATTTCTGTGAAGACTTGAGGTCTTGGTACTCTGTCCTGTTCTATCTCTGCCTTCTGCTCTTCACTTTTACTTTGTACATAGACACAGACAGGGTGCTCAGTCACAGATAGGGCATTGTCCTGAGTGAGTGAATTTTCTGCTGGAGTGTGAAGCAGCAGTTGAACACAGCCGTTTAGCTAAAGCAGGATAACTCAAGTAGCAAGAAGATACAACAAAGAACTTTACTGCATGCTGGATGGACTGCGAACAAATCACCCTGGGAAACATCTCCTACAAGTCTGATTCCCACTTCATCTACCTTTTAATATGCCGCCTCTGTGATGATTGCGGCGTCAGACCCCAGCCCTTCTCACTAAACTTGTGACCGAAGGACTAGCCAATCTAAAACCACAATGTCATGTGCGTAACAATGCCATGCCCAGCTGCACCCTGCACACAGATTTTCCAGCTAATGGACCACAATCTGTGTACCTGCAGCCTGAGCGCGATTGTTACTGGGTCAGGTTAACTACGCAATTAACCCTTCACACTGCCACCACCTCCTTTTTGTACAGAGAAAGAGGAAACTCGGCAATATTAGCAATAACACTATGATGGTTGAATAATCGTCTGTATACCACTGTCACCGCAGGCAGGTTATACAGAGGGTCAAACACACACAGTAGCGCTCTTCAGCGGCAGGAATTTGTAGTTGGCATTAAAGAGCTTTAGAAACAGTTCAATGCTTCAGAAAGTAAGATTTATTACTAAAAGGTCAAAAGGGTGCAATAAAAATATTTACAGAAAAAGATGTAGCCAATATATATATAAATATACAGAGAACAATAATACAGCAAAGAGATAACAGAAAGAAGTTAGAGGGTTAAAGTACTTGTCACATGTCCTGGGTTAAGCAGCTTGAAGTTTCGTGAGCCAAAAGGATGCTTTGATCTCCCACTGTTAGTTTTGATGTTAAAAGCCTGGAGACCTTCAACTCTCACACACACCTCAACTCAGCCTAGCTTTTCTAACAAATCCACAGGGTGTCTCCCTGGAGCAGTAACCCAATCATCTCATTTGGGGAGGAAAGTGTAGGTGGAGACCTAAGTTATAACCAGAAACTCTCATAGCTTATATTTTGACCCATACCTTTTCCTAGGTACATGTAACATTCCACCCACTGGTAGATTAATATGCAGAATCGTCTGCTGAATGTCTGCATATGAAATATGACATACCTGCTGGGACGGTTAAGGAGATTTTATTTTCTGCTCTCCTATTGGTAATATACCAAACAATTTGTATTAACGTGACCAATCTGAATATATGCCTGGTTTTTATGTAAGTCTCTCATATTCCAAGATATGAAATCATAGGGGAAATAGATGTTGAATGTGGTGTCTTGTTTTATGACTTCTCTGGAATGTCTTTGAACTCCCTTGAAGGACTTGGTTTACGCTTTTACGATATCCCAGATTGCACAGCTACCAGACAGCTAGGCCCCAGCTCTGTTGGGGGTTTTATAGCTCAGAGCTCTCCTGCTGTGCCTGGTTTGCCTGTGACCTCTGTTATCACCCAGACCACATGCCACTCAACAGCGAGGGAGGGGGTATGATTGGAGGAGAAAGCCTGTTTGGGAGGGAGAGAGATGAGACAACATGGAAGGGTTCTTAACAAAATGGAGGACTGCGTCCATCTCTGTGGGCACAATTGCTACAGCCTCTACTCCTCCTTTTCATACAACTATCCTCTACACTCAAAATCTCATTTCTTTACCCTTATGCTCCAACCCAAAGCCTATACATCTCACCCTCACTGCTGCCATCTCCATACTACTGCTCTCATCACCTCCTGCTGATACTTTACTCACCTACTGACCCAAACACCTGGATAGGAAGGCATGTGCACTCATATACATCCCGCTCCCACCTTACTTTCCTCACCCTCCTTCTTCTTCTATCTCTACGCATCCTGGTCCTCCAGTATCTCACCCCCACACCAGGCACTCTCCTTCCTCCAGGATTAGCCGCAATCCACTCAGTTTAATCTAAATCCCTATGCTCCTAAAAACCGCCCTCCCTTTTCCATGTGCATTCTGGAATGCCCACTCTGTCTGTAAGAAGCTCACCTCTTTCCATGACCATTTTGTCTCCCGCTCCCTTAACCTACAAGCAATTACACAAGCCTGACTTTAAGCATCAGATTCTGCTTCTCCCACAGCCCTTTCCTATGGAGGCCTTCTCTGGGCTCACTCACCCAGACCCAGTGGTAGGAAAGGTGGTGGAGTTGGTTTGCTTCTATCCCCACTGAGCACCTTTCAAGTCCTCCCTAACCCTCCCTCTCTATCCGCTTCTTCTTTAAAAACTCACTGCTTTTGGCTGTTTTCTCCCATTTCTCTGAGGATTGCAGTGATCTATCGGCCTCCTAGATCAGTGTCACACTTTCTTGATGACTTCTCTGCTTGATTACCCTACTTCCTATCTTCTGAAATACCCACTATCATTCCTGGTGATTTTAAAATTCCTATTACTGTGAACAACCCGGCAACATCCCAACTCTTCAACCAACCTCATCTTTTGCCTTAACACAATGGATACAGTCCTCCACTCACTCTGATGGACACAGTCCTCCACTCACTGATGAACACAGTCCTCCACTCACTGATGAACACAGTGCTCCACTCACTGATGAACACAGTGCTCCACTCACTGATGGACACAGTCGTCCACTCACTGATGAACACAGTCCTCCACTCATTCTGATGGACACAGACCTCCACTCACTCTGATGGGAATACATTAGACCTTGTTTTCTCCCATCTTTGCACTCCCTACAACCTCACAAACACCCCCTTTCCTCTCTCTGATCACAATCTCAGCACCTTCACAGTGTCCTTGTCTTCAAACACCTATCCCTCTGAACAGCAAACAATCACCCGCAGAAACCTTCACAACTTTAAACCTTCTATTTTCCACTCTGCAACTTGACCACCCTTATGACAGAATCTCTCCCCTGTCCTGCCCTGACCTGGCTACTTCTGTCTACAACAGTTCACTTTCACCTACACTAGACTCACTTGCTCCTCTTACTACACAAAGTATCAGGCCCTGACCATTATAACCGTGGCAGACTGATGACACCAGAAATCTTAAGACATATAGTCGTGCGCTGGAGCAATTGTGGCGTAAAACCAAATCTCACCAAGCATTCACCCGATATAAATTTGCTTTCTTCACATACAATTCCTCCCTCCATGCAGCCAAAAAAGCCTATTTTGTCACTCTTATTAATACCTTGTCATCCAGTCCTCATCATCTCTTCTCTACTTTTAACTCTCTACTTTCTCCACCTCCACCCAGTACCTCACTCACTGCTTACAAGATTGCCAATCACTTCAAAAACAAGATTGCTGCAATTTGTGCGGGCACATACATCTATCCCACTTAGCATTCCTTATACTTAACCTCTCTCAATACTTTCCTCTTTTGAACTTGCTACTACTGAAGAGGTCACTAAAATTTTCTCAGAAGCCCGTCTCACTACCTGCTCCATGGATCCCGTCCCCTCACAACTACTACAGTCTTCTTCTATCCTTTGCTCCCTCACTCACATCTTCAATCTCTCCCTCCCTTCTGGCACCTTCCCCACCCCTCTAAAGCATGCACAGATCACTCCCATACTTAAAAAGCCCTCACTGGACCCCAGCAATCTGAACAATTTATGACCCATCTCCATGCTCCCGTTTACCTCTAAACTCCTAGAACGCTTAGTCTACAATCACCTGAGCTCCCACCGCACCGACAACAACCTTCTTGACCTTTTACAGTCTGGCTTTCGCTCTCTACACTCCACTGAAACTGCCCTATTAAAACTCACTAATGATCTACTAACTGCTAAAACCAATGGCCACTACTCCGTACTCATCCCAACCAATGGCCACTACTCCGTACTCATCCCAACCAATGGCCACTACTCCGTACTCTTACTACTTGACCTCTCTGTGACTTTTGATACTGTTGACCATCCCCTCCTCAAAAAAAAAAAACTCCACTCTCTTGGCCTTTGAAACTCTGCTTTCTCCTGCTTCTCCTCCTACCTACTGTATCTCAACGCTCCTTCAGTGTTACCTATAACTCTCTCTTCCTCTTTCTATAGGGGTCCCTCAAGGTTCTGTCCTTGGACCCCTTCTCTTCTCCATCTACACCTCCTCTCCTGGTCACTTGATAAACTCCCATGGCTTCACGTACCATCTCTATGCTGATGACACACAAATCTATCTTTTTACTCCTCATCTCACTAAGTGACATATCAGCATGGATATCACTCCACTTGATCAAACTAAATCTTTCTAAAACTGAGCTTATACTATTCCCCCCAGCCTGTGCCCCCTCCCCTGACTTCTCCATCAAGATCAATAATACAACCATCAGTCCCTCCCCTCATGCCAGTGTACTAGGTGTAATCCTGAACTCTTATCTGTCCTTTCAGCTCCAAATCCAATCACTGTCCAAATCTTGTAGACTTCCCCTCCGCAACATCTCCAAGATATGCCCGTTTTTAACCACCAAAATCACGAAGCAACTTATATACTCCTTTGTTATCTCTCCCCTTGACTATTGTAACTCCCTCCTCATTGGCCGACCTAATCGCAGGCAATGCCCTCTTCAGTCTATCATGAATGCTGCTGCCAAACTCATCCACCTTACCAACTGTTCTATATCTGCCAACCCTCTCTGCCAATCCCTCCACTGGCTTCCCATTGCCCAACAAATAAAATTCAAAATATTAACAATAACATATAAAGCCATTTATAACTCTGCCCAAAATTACATCACCAGTTTTGACTCCAAATATCACCCAAATTGTCCTCTCCGCTCCTCTCACGATCTCTTGCTCTCTAGTTCCCTTGTCTCCTCCTCCCATGTTCATCTCCAGGACTTCTCCAGAGCCTCTCCCATCCTCTGGAGCTCTCACCCCAATCTGTCCAACTAGCGCCTACTCTTCCCACTTTTTGGCGATCTCTGAAAACCTATTACTTCAGAGAAACCTATCCTGCCTTAACCGAATCTTCTATTTCTCCTATCAGTTCATCCCCCACAATTATTACATTTTGTAACACCTGCCCCTTCCTCTTATATTGTAAGCTCCATGGAGCAGGGCCCTCCTAACCCTCTTGTATTGAACTGTATTATTGCTGTATTGTCTTCCTTTATATTGTAAAGCGCTGAGCAAACTGTTGGCGCTATATAAATCCTGTACAATAATAATATTAACATAGTTATTTTCTTCTAAATAAACCTTCAAAGCCATTCACCAAGTGCAGAGGTTGTTGACTTCCTTATCACACATGTAGCACAACTCTCCTATTGTCTATCTTTTATTTCAGTCTTCCCCAAAGTTTTGCTCAGGACGTTGAAGAACCCGGTTTACTTTTTGGTGGTCATGGCTCAAGCGAACCTTTCTGTCATGGTTTGCGGACTGGCAACCTTCATGGCCAAGTTCCTGGAGAGGCAGTTCACCATCACGGCATCCATAGCCAACCTGATGATTGGTGAGTACCAGAGCTGTAGAAGTTGGGAGAGAGGGAAGAAAAGGGATAGTAAAAGAGAGAGAGAGGGATAACAAGATAGATTGTTGGACAGATGCTTAACCTAAAATGACTGGTAAGAGTGGTTTGACAAAATATTTGACAGTGTCATTACTCCAATCTTCTTTTATGTCAGTGAAGTTTGGAGCCCTGTCACCTACCAGAGACCAACATAAATGGGACCCCAGCCCAGCAGAAATATTCCCTTTGGAATTTTGCAAGAACCTTTTCCAAGTCCATTGGAAAAACTCTAACAGTGCTTGTCGTGCTGAGCTGGGCAGCTTGCAGGTCATCTACTAAACAGCAGCACCAGCCCATTCCTTCATAAAGCTTAACTGATCAACAAGGATCAATCAAAGCCATGCGGCATGCCACAACTCATCAGCAGGTTGTCACCTCAAAACTCAATCATCAATGCAGCCTGACAAAACATTGAAGTAAAGCCATAATAAATGATTCCAAATAATTAATAAATTATGTGGATAATTGGAGACTCAAACTTATCAGTTAGTGAAGAGAGCCTACAGACCTGGAGATGCTACAAGACCCCAAAGACAGACCCACAGCCTTCAAATCGAATCAGGGTGCTACAGGCGGATCTACAAACCCAAAGAGAGAAGACTGGGCCCTTGGTGTGACCGGGGGCCCTAGAAGATTAGGTCTACTTCCTGCTATGGGGGCCTAGGTACTTAGCAGTGAGTACATTCCAATTCAGCAGAGACACTCTTATTCAGAGGCTCATCCCAGACTTCACTTCTATAGAAGAGAAAATTAAACTCCCAATTCTATTGGGAATTAAGGAGCTGACAGAGAAAATAGCTGCACAAAATATGACAACATGTCCCAGACTGGATGGACATAATAAGAAACTGAGGCCTTATAAATTTCCTATTTGGACTCTTGGACTTAAACCCCTCTCCATCTTTATATTATACCTTACCCCTGATTATCTCCCTGGACTATTCCCTTATATTATTCTTTACCTCTGATAATGACCTAAGAACCCCCCCCCCCAAAATAACTCAATTGTTTTGGCAACTAAACGTGGAAGCAAGAGATAATTTAGGAAATAGCAATCACAGGGCAATTACTTTCGCTGTAAATTATAGGAAAAGCAGAAACTAGGGTAGGGCATGTACATTGAATTTCCAACTTTACCAAATTGTGCTGCACACTTCATGGCATTAAATAGGAAGATATTCTTGAAACAAAAACATGGAGAAAAAAATGAGAGTGCTATAAGAACATTTTAATTAATGACATAAGCCAGTGTATTCCAATGGGCAATAAACATAAAAGGTTAACTAAGGTTAACCCTGGGTGGCTAAATGTGAGCATAAAAAAGCATATTTAAGAGAAAAAAACCTGTCCTTTAAAAAATGTAAGGATGAAGGGACATTGTCAGCATTCCAACAAAGAATGTAATAAGAAATGTAAGAGCTCAATCAGGGCAGCGAAAATAGACCATGAGAGACACATTGCTGAGGAAAGTAAAAAGAATCCCCACATTTTTAAAAAATATATAAATAGTAAAAAAGTAAAGTCAGATCATATTGGCCCCAAAAAGGATAGTCAAGGAAAGTCAGTTACAAGCAACAGGGAGAAGGCAAATTTATTAAATATGTTTTTTTATCCTCAGTATTCACTATGGAAAAGGGAGGGCAGGGGCGGTGTCAGGCACCGCCCGGAGGAATCTCTAGTGATCCACAGAACGGGATTCCCCAGGACGCGGAGTCTGAGTCCCAGTCTGCCTTTTCACCAGAGCCCCTAATGGTGGGGATGGACTTGGTGCAAGACTGAAACCAGGTCGCGACCCCTGAGTGCACCCAACTGTGGTAGAGAGGTTCCGCCGAGGGTACGTGCCGGGGGTGAGCCTGATGTGAAGAGGCTGACAAGTCCAGGTCCCGAGTGGGATGGATGGATGACAGTCAGGAATGAGCGTAGTCAGACTAGCCGGGTCGGTCACGGTGGAGGCAGGTAGGTACCAAGCAGTAGACAGAGAGCAGCCGGGTCATGAGCCAAGGTTCAGCAATGGGAGGTCCAATAGTAATATAGCAACAGGCAGGAGAGTAGTCAGGGACGAGCCGGGAGTCAGAGCAGGAGAAGGTCAACACAATCAGGACAAGCAGGATCGACTACAGGAACTAGACCTTGCGGCAAGCTGGTCACCGCCTGGCCAGTTTAAATAGTGCGCCCAGCACCGTCACTGGCGCCAGGCGCGCGCCCGCCTGCGTGCGCATGCGTGTCCGCAATTGCCGCCGCCCAGGTCCTAGTGCCTGCACATTAGTGCACCTAGGCAATCTGCGCATGCACAGACCTGTGCGCCGCCGCGAGACCCGCAGTCCCTGACAGGGGCAGACTGACCATATGGAAACTCGGGCACTGGGGCCAAGGGTCAGTAAGAGGCCCCATGAGATGCCCCTGGTACCTTTTTCATAGGCTTTTTTGAGTTTGGGCACGGACACAGGGGCCCCATGATCCCCTATTGCCCGGGGGCCCCATGAGTTGTCAGTCCACCCCTGAGGAAGGGTATAATAGGCAAGACGATAGAATTAGCAACACAGCAAGGAGTGTACCCTTGTGGCTAACAGAGGCCAGTGTTCTTGACATAAAAAACTTAATGTGAACAAATCTCCAGGGCCAGATGGACTACACCCGAGAGCCCACAAAGAACTTAGCCAGGTCATTGCTAAACCCCTTTACCTAATCTTTAAGGGCAGTTTACCGACAGGAATGGTACTAGCGGACAGATGGAAAGATAACGTGGTGCCAATATTCAAAAAAAGGACTGAGATTCATACCAGGAAACTATAGGCCAGTTAGCCTTACATGAATAGTATGTAAACTATCGGAGGGGATGATAAGATGACTTTGCTGATGAAAGTAATATCATTAGTAGTAACCAGCATGGCTTTATAAAAAGATCATTCTTGCCAGACCAACCCGTTAACATTCTATAAGGAGGTGAGCTGTAATTTGGATAAAGGAAGGTCTAAGGATGTAGTGTATATAGACTTCCCCAATGTATCCTATAAATGCCTAATTTACAAATTGAGGTCTGTTGCCATCAATGATGGTATATATACCTGGATAGAAAATTGGTTACAAGGACACGTCCAAAGGTTGGGGATAAATATTATAGCTTCTGAATGGTCTGGAGTTGTGAGTGATGTGTCTAGGGCTCTGTGGGACCAATTCTGTTTAACTTGTTCACAAACAATATAGTGGTTGGTATAATTAGTTCAATCTTGGTATTTGCTGGTGATACGAAGCTAAGCAGGGCAATAACTTCACAACAGAATATTGAAACTTTGCAGGAAGACCTCAATAAAATATGGGGGTGGGAAACTAAATGGCCAATGAGGTTCAATATAGGGGAATATGATGCACTTGGGGACTAAAAATATGAATGCAGGCTACATGCCAGGGGGAGAATCTCTGGGGGAATCCAGGATGGAAAAGGACCTGGGGTTCCTAGTTGATGACAGACTCAGCAATATCAAGCCAAACCATCCCATATGGAAAATAAATATATTTTCAACATATTGATAAAAAAAAATTATACATGCAACATATATTTACAATCAGGGGCGGACTGACAACTCATGGGGCCCCCGGGCAATAGGGGATCATGGGGCCCCTGTGTCCTTGCCAAAACTCAAAATAACCTATGAAAAAGGTACCAGGGGCATCTCATGGGGCCCCCTACTGTCCCCGGGCCCTCGGGCAGTGCCCGAGTTTCCACATGGTCAGTCCGCCCCTGTTTACAATATATTGGCCTACACAAGTATATTTTAACATGTATTCCAAAAATGTAAATTAAAATATATTTTCCAAAGGCATATTTTTCAAAATATATTTTCCAGATATTTTTGAACATCTAAAAAAATGCATTTAAACATAGATTTTTGAATATACTTGTAAATGCATTCCAAATTACACTTTGATATATATATATATATATATATATATATATATATATATATATATATATATATATATATATATATATATTGCAGCGTGTGTTCTGAATATATTTTTAATAATATATTCACAGATATATTGAAATATATTTTTGAAATATTTTGAATACGGCCAAAATTGTAGTATTTGAAATATATGTCAATATATTTGAGAAGAATATATTAAGAATGTATTTTTAAAATATATTTAAAATATATTTTTCTTCCATGTGGGATGCAAGGCCAGCAGAATATTAGCACACATTAAAAAGGGGATTTACTCAAGAGATAAATCTATATTTCTACCATTTTACAATCTCTTGTCTGGCCACATCTGGAGCATTCCATCCAGTTCTGGTCACCAGTCCTCAGGAAAGTTGTGCTGAAATTGGAGAGAGTCCAGAGAAGGGCAACTAAACTAATAAAGGGGGCTGGAGGACCTCAGTTTTGAGGAACGGCTTCTCACGGTAAGCTTGTTTTCCCTGGAAAAGAGACACTTAAGAGGAGATATGATCGCAATACATAAATATTGTGAATCTAGCGTAGGGAGAAAACTGCTCAGTCTAAGGTCGCTCAAGAGGACACGTGGTCATTCAATGAACTTGAACGTGAAGCGGTTTAACAAACATCATATAAAGTGACAGTGAATTTACAAATTTATCCTAATATACAATAGCTGTGAGATATAATATCTCTATATACCTTTATCCCAAAAATAAAAATTATTTTTTATATATATCCAGTCCACTACAAAATAAAGTCCACTCAAATTTATGTACAATCCACCAACTAAAAGTCCAAAAATTTCTTCCAACGATGTCCCAAAATATATCCACCTCAAAAAAAAAGGAAAATCACATAGTGCATTACCCTTTATACATCACAATTTACATATAATTTGTACAGTGAATATCCGTGAAAAATAGTGAAAAAAGTGAATCAAACATGAATCAGTGAAAAATGAATGTATATAACACTCAACAGTGCCACATCAACACCGCAGCAAAGTTTGAGTGCGCACTTCTATTTATAGTAAGGGTACCCTTACCAACTATCCCAAAATAATATGCTTCAAAATGCTTCAGGAATTTTCCAGACTAGTCCTCTCATAGTTTTTACTTCAGACCTCTCTTGTTACCACGGTGCTCTCTGATCTCCTCAGACACTCTGTTTGCATTCATCTCCAAGAGAACACACAGGACATAGTATAATACCGCCAGATAGATATATCAAATATACTTTAATGTAAACTGCTCACATGATATAAGATTCAAAATCGCTTAATAGGTAATAGAAGGAGTCTCACAACCATCCAGGGAAACGTCCAAGTGTAACTCCACGATTTTCCCTTCTCCAAGATGGCCGCCAGTAAACTTCCGGTTCCGGTAAAACGTCTTGACGTCACTACCCTTGACGCGTTTCGTCATCGACTTAATCATAAGGGGACTGGATATATATAAAAAATAATTTTTATTTTTGGGATAAAGGTATATAGAGATATTATATCTCACAGCTATTGTATATTAGGATAAATTTGTAAATTCACTGTCACTTTATATGATTTTGCACACCCTTAGGGGAGGGTGTTGATGGTGTTATAGGGTATTTATTTTATTTTAGAGGTGGTTACTTTCTAATGGTTTAACAAACATGGAAGAAAAATATATTTTAAATATATTTTTAAAATACATTCTTAATATATTCTTCCCAAATATATTGACATATATTTAAAATACTACAATTTTGGCCGTATTCAATATATTTAAACAATTTTTGAGAACATATTACTAAAAATATATTCAGAACACACGCTGCAATATATATCAAAGTGTCATTTGGAATGCATTTACAAGTATATTTAAAAATCTATGTTTAAATGCATTTTTTTTTAGATGTTCAAAATATCTGGAAAATATATTTTGAAAAATATATTTTTAAATATATGCCTTTGGAAAATATATTTTAATTTACATTTTTGGAATACATATTAAAATATATTCGTGTAGGCCAATATATTGTAAATGTATGTATATATTTTTTTTCTAAATATATTGAAAATATATTTGTCTTCCAAATGGGAACCTTCAACTGTGTAAGGGTTCTTTACTGTTAGAATGGTAAGGATGTGAAACTCCCTTCCACAATCGGTGGTGTCAGTGGGACGTGTTGAAAATTTTGAAAAACGTTTAAATAGGCATCTTAACGTAACCAACATACAGGGATATGGGAAGTGTTGGAGACATAACTGCATACACACACCCACACAGGTTGAACTGGTTTCTTTATTCAACCTTAACAACTATGTAGTCCTGCCAATGAAACTTATTTAAATTGAATTTATATAGCGCCATCACACAGCGCTTTACATACATACAGTATGTTGAACATTCACATCAGTCTCTAACCCTCAAGGTCCCTAACTCACATATACTAGGGCCAATTTAGACAGGGGCCAAATAACCTACTAGCCTGTCTTTGGAATGTGGGGGGAAACAGAAGTACCCGGAGGAAACCCACACAGGCACAGGGAGAACATGCAAGCTCCAGGCTGGTGGTGCTGTGGTTAGGATTCAAACCTTTGACTCTAGTGCTGCCAGGTGGAAGTGCTAACCACTTGGCCACTGTGCTAACCCCAGAGAGATGTGCTGTCTGGATTCTGGCTTTCAGGAGTACCATAGATATGGCACTAGCATCTCCTTGTTTGCTCTTTAGAAGTAATATTCTGCTGCTATGGAATTGTGTATTGGCTCCCCACCATTTTTGCCATGGTCATGATAGGAAATAGGAAGACATAGGCATGTAAGGGCGCAGCTTCCCACATGGAAGACAAATATATTTGAAATATTCTATATTTCTAAGGACATATTTCTAAGAATATATTTTAAAAATGTTCTTCCCAAATATATTGACATATATTTGAAATTCTACAATTTTGGCCGTATTCAATATATTTCAAAATATATTTCAATATATATATATATATTGCATGTTGAAATGCGTTTTTATTACAAAATATATGAAAATATTTTTAAAAAATACATTTCAAATATACTGTATGTCTTTATAAATACAAATCTACATTTTTGGAATGCATTTACAAATATATGTAAAAATATATGTTAAAATGACTTTTTTATATGTCAAAAAAAGAAATCTGAAGAATATACTTTAAAAAAATATATTTTTAAAAACATTCTTCATATATTTTGTAAAATATAAAAAATGCATTTCAACATGCAGTGTGTGTGTGTGTATATATATATATATATTTATATATATATATATATATATACGCCCACTTGTGACATCATCCTGTGCTGTGGTTAGCCAAAGCATTGCTGTGGTCCTGTGACCTGTGGTCAGGTGCATTGCTTTGACCAATCACAATGCACTGTCAGGGTGCAGTGCATTGTGGGGCGCAGCGGGCGAATAGCCCGCTGAACACCCGTACCGTTCATGTGTTCAGCAAAGACACTCCAAAGACATGCTGGTAGGTTAATTGGATCCTGCCTAAAATTGGCCCTAGTATATGAATGTGAGTTAGGGACCTTAGATTGTACGCCCCTTGAGGGTTAGGGACTGATGTGAATGTACAATATAACGTATTTGCCGGCGTATAAGACGACTTTTTGACCCTTGAAAATCTTCTCAAAAGTCGGGGGTCGTCTTATTTGCCGGTATACGGCATACTGACACTTTTTAGGGGGGTGGCGCGGTGCCGCCGCCACCCCCCCCTTCCAATGGAAGGGACACTAAGTACAGGGGTGGGCAGGGGCTGCTGTCTCTTACCTGGCTCCGGTGCCACGACGATCCGGTCCAGGAAGCGCGGCTGCTCCTTCAGTTCGGCCACTGGATGTTCGCGCGGCTGCTCGGCTCCGCCTCCTCACCGGCGAGGGGGCGGAGCCGAGCAGCCCCGTGAAAATCGAGTGCAGGAGCAGCAGGTAAGTGTGCCGTGTAGAGGTGCTGCTGCAACCACATATGCTGGCTGCAGCAGCACCATACTAGAACAGGGTCAGCAAGTGTCATTGGTGTCAGTGGGAGGAATAGTGCTCCATCACTGATACCAATGATGGAGCACTATTCCTCCCACTGACACCAATGATGGGGCACTATTCCTCCCCACTGACACCAATGATGGGGCACTATTCCTCCCCACTGATACCAATGATGGAGCACTATTCCTCCCACTGACACCAATGATGGGGCACTATTCCTCCCCACTGACACCAATGATGGGGCACTATTCCTCCCCACTGATACCAATGATGGAGCACTATTCCTCCCACTGACACCAATGATGGGGGACTATTCCTCCCCCCACTGACACCAACGATGGGGCACTATTCCCCCCCCCCCCACTGACACCAATGATGGGGCACTATTCCACCCCCCACTGACACCAATGATGGGGCACTATTCCACCCCCCACTGACACCAATGATGGGGCACTATTCCACCCCCCACTGACACCAATGATGGGGCACTATTCCCCCCACTGACACCAATGATGGGACACTATTCCTCCCACTGACACCAATGATGGGGCACTATTCCCTCCATTGATACTAATGATGGGGCACTATTCCTGCCACTGATACCAATGATGGGGCACTATTCCTCCCACTGACACCAATGATGGGGCACTATTCCCCCCAGTGATACTAATGATGGGGCACTATTCCTCCCACTGATACCAATGATGGGGCACTATTCCTCCCACTGATACCGATGATGGGGCACTATTCCTCCCACTGACACCGATGATGGGGCACTATTCCTCCCACTGATACCAACGATGGGACACTATTCCTCCCACTGACACCAATGATGGGGCACTATTCCTCCCACTGACACCAATGATGGGGCACTATTCCTCCCACTGATACCAATGATGGGGCACTATTCCTGCCACTGATACCAATGATGGGGCACCTATTCCCCCCACTGATACTAATGATGGGGCACTATTCCTCCCACTGATACCAATGATGGGGCACTATTCCTCCCACTGATACCAATGATGGGGCACCTAATCCCCCCACTGATACTAATGATGGGGCACTATTCCTGCCACTAATACCAATGATGGGGCACTATTCCTCCCACTGATACCAATGATGGGGCACCTAATCCCCCCACTGATACTAATTATGGGGCACTATTCCTCCCACTGACACCAATGATTGGGCACTATTCCTCCCACTGACACCGATGATGGGGCACTATTGCTCCCACTGGTGTGCATTGGAAGAGGGGTAGTCTTATACGGCGAGTATAGCCCAAACACTACATTTTAGCAGGAAAAGTAGGGGGTCGTCTTATACGCCGGCAAATACGGTATATGTAAAGTGCTGTGTAAATTGATGGCGCTATATAAGTACCTGAAATAAATAAAATAAAAAAGACACGAATGGCCCATGTTGGAGTCGAACTTAGGTTCAACTCTAACATGTAGCCCAACTCTACTTCCCAGGCTCCAAGCTCCCATCAGTGGACCTGGGACCTGCATGGTGGGTGCCACCGGTAGAAGGGAGGGAGATCAGTGAACACCTATTCACTGATCTCCCATTCCTGTTAATGAGCCGGAAGCAATGTGTAAAACGTCCCTTCGGGGTCCTGGTGTCACTGTCCTAAGACAAAATTGGATGATGTTATCTGGAGACAAAGCCATCTCCTGCAAACTTTGGCCAGTCTGTGAAGAAGAGGTATCCAACCAGTGAGGTTGCCCGCAAGTCGTGCCACACGGAACATCACTTCCTCCCAGCTCCCCAGTCAGTCTTCACATGGAGCTAACGTTGGCAGGGATTAGCTCCACGTGGAGTTTTATTTTGAAGTTTTCTTTTTTTGGGGGGGAGGTGGATGCAAGTAGCTGGTCTTGCCTAGGGCGCAAAATAGTCTAGCACCAGCATGCATACAACAGCCACTTAGGTGCTCTTCACGTGCTCACCTCTAGATGGTTGTATATTCTTCTCCTCTTCTTCTCTCACCGTAGGTTCCGTGAACATCCCCGGAGCGATGATCGGTATAGTCCTGGGTGGAGTGATCATGAAGAGGTTCCAGTTATCACCTAAGCAGTGTGGAGCCATGTGCGTCATGGGCATGTCCTGCTGCATCCTCGTCGCTCTCCCACTGCTCTTCCTCGGGTGTTCCACGCAGCACTTCGCCAGTCCAAGCGCCGACCCAAAACTCAGGTAACCAATCAGACGGAGGCTTTGGACTTCACCGTATTCATCTGTTTTGTCAAAAGGTTAAATTGTACCAACAGCAAACATTTTTTTGTTTTAGAAAGAGTAGGGAAGGGTTAATACCCCTGTTGGGTTATTTTGTAATCCCACTGAGAGAGATTGGGGGCCATGATTTTTTTTTTGCCATGACTTGTAGGATACCTCCTTGGCAGCCTAAAGGATAATATTCCTAAGTCTCGGTTCACACTACTACGACCTGCAGTGCGACTTCCTGGTGACTTGAGGACTACTTTGTAGCGACTTTGAGGCTTGTTAATACTTGTTGTATGTTATATGCATTCTGATGCATTATTATTGGTTTTTCATGTTTTTTAAGCACATTAGGTAGCAGTGCTGGGATGAGAACAGACTCTATAGTTTTATAGGCAAGATGGACACCTGGGGTTTTGTGTGTTGCAATGCATGCGATAAAATGCACCAGTCTAAATGGGCCTTCTGGGGAAGATTCAGAGTGCCTGGATAGCTGCATTGGATGGTAGGTGATACATTGGGGGTTTGATAGACCCCCAATGTCTCCTTAAAGAGGACATGTCACTTGCCTGTGCTATCACAATAATCAGCAATAAAAGTAATAAAAACTCTAAATAAAAAGTGTAAAAAAACATATAAAATATTTTTTTTTAATTTTACATTTTAAAGCATCCCCTATGTACACCCCATATATGAAGCTGAGTGAGCACATGTATGTAAATATCAGTTGCACCACACATGTGAGGAATCGCCACAAATGTCAGAGTGAGAGCAGTAATCCAAGGGCCAGAATTCATAATTAAAGTGATATTAAATGTTTTTGTTTTTTTTTTAAATACCAAACACATCATATAATCCTAGGACCAGAATTCATAGTTAAAGTGATATTAAATGTTTTTTTTTTCTCCTTTTAAATACCAAACACATCATATAATCCTAGTGTCAGAATTCATAGTTAAAGTGATATTAAATACTTTTTTTTTTAAATACCAAACACATCATCTAATCCTAGGGCCAGAATTCATAGTTAATGTGATATTAAATACTTTTTTTTTTAAATACCAAACACATCATCTAATCCTAGGGCCAGAATTCATAGTTAAAGTGATATTAAAAGTTTTTTTTTTCTTAAATACCAAATACAACATCATTACTCTGTTTTGCACAGAGCAGCCCAGATCCTCCTCTTCTCAAGTCCCACGCCAACACGCCTCCTGTCGGGTGCCCCCACAAGCAGCTTGCAATGGGGGCGCCCGCTGCTCCGTGTGTCCAATCACACACGGATACCGCGGCTTGGCCTGGCCCCCTCGCTCTTCTCATTGGCTCACTGGCTGTGACTGAAAGAAGCAGGAGCCAATAAGGAGAGGGAGTCCTGGGATTTCCGAGACTTCAGTGTACATCGCTGGATGGAGAGGGGGCTTAGGTGAGTATTAGGGGGGGATGCATAGAATGCATGAAGGTAAAAAAAAAACCTTGAGCCTTGTGCAGTTTTAAGACTTGACATGTTTGGTATCTCTTTACTTGACGTAACCTAATCTTTTATCATTTACCAAAAAAGTGGGTATATTATTGTGTTTACGAATAAAATTCCTTTTTTTTTGTATTTATTTCCTTGAAATTATGTGCTTAATAACTGTGCAAATATTGTGCAATGCAAAAAAATTGCAACTACTGCCATTTTATTCTCCAGGGCTTCTGTTTTCAGAAATTATACCATATACTTTTTAGGTGGTTTGCAGTCATTTCTAGCAAAGAATGCAGATTTTAACATGTACAAAAATTTTTTTAAAAAAATGCCCCGTTCGGCAAGTGGTTAATTCATTTTTCTACTGGGGCGAATCATGCTTGAAAATGGGCAATGTGATAAATAGAGGGAATGGGAAAAATCAAGTCATGGGCAAAAAAAAATGGGCAAATACGGGGCAAATGATGAGTGGATTTCTTGTTGAATTATTGATTAACCTCTTCACGCCGGCTGAACACAAATGTGCGGCCTCCCGACACCTAGGCCTAGACGCCGAGCAGCTGCACATTTGCGCTCTATTAAAAAAAAAACATGTGCTGAGAGCGCGCGTCCTGCATGCTCCCAGCACACATGTCCGGTACTCACGGAAAGGTCCCAATCTCCTCTTTCGATCGGGACCTCTCCCGATCATGTGACCGCCGTGACGGCGTGTCACGGCGGTCACATGACCATAAGCCCCACCTCCCAGCTTCTGAAACTCTTAAAGGGCTGGGAGGCACCTGCGCCAAGGGGTTAATATACCCCTAAGTGTGGTGGTTGTTGAACTGTCAACTGCCTGACCTCAACCTTATAAAACAGGGTCAGGCAGCAAAACCTATACTGTAGGTGGGAGGAAGATGAAAGCCTTCGGGCTTCTGGTATTATGCCCAATTATGTATACTCAAGAGCTTGGAGACAGCTCGTGTTATCAGCATAAGACCAAGTAACTGCCAGAACTCAAGGGTCAGGATCTGCCCTCTGAAAAGATAAACAGAAATCCTTCCAATTAGTATTTAGGAATGAATATTTCCATATTTCCGTAAGCCCAATCCTGATTGGTTCACAGGAGCTCCACAAGTTTTGAGCAGACATAAAACTTATTTATACAAACCCGATATGAAGCTTGGCCTCTTGCTGATTGAAGGATGATCGGGGTTTTTTGGGGGGGGGTTTTTGGGTGGAGTTCACCTTTTAGATGCTTGGCTAGGGACAGTTGATTGGCTCCCGGATCTTTCACGAGTTCTCCTTTATGTCATAGTGGCGGAATATGGCACAATGTAAGTGAATGCAGCAGCCGTTGTGGATGTTCCAGCACAGCTTTCAACCCCATCTGCGGCTCTGATGGCATCGAGTACATCTCACCCTGCTACGCCGGCTGTGAGGGTGTCCATTTTCATTACGAGGACAATAAAGTTATGGTAAGCACACAATGTGTTTAGATTGGATTGCATCATGGATTTGGGTCTGTTTGTTGTCAGAATTGAAGAATTTAGGGAAACTATGCAGCTACCAAGAGATTTGTAACTCTGTTCAGTCAACCCTGTGATCCAGATATCCATGCCAGACAGCACAGCCAGGTCCCTGACCTCCTCTACAGGTAACAAGTACAGCTTGGTCAAGGACACCCCCCCCCCCCAGCCTGCTGATTGGTGAATGAAGTTGTATAAATTTTCTGTTTATGGACCCCATGTGTTGAGCAATGGCAGAGGTGGAATCTCCCCAGTGGGGACACACACAATTATGTCCCCACAGTCCCAAAAAAACTGCCTTTAGAGACGCTTGTGTAAATTAATTCCTTACACTGTTTGTGTATAGGACAATGTCACTAGCGTTAATGCTTGACGACTGATGAAATAAATGAATACAAGGTTATAAAACCTTGCTTTATTCCAGGCTAGGGGTAACCTGAGCAGGAGAGGCTTTGTTTGGGGGCGCTCTTGCATCTTCTTATACATCTCCATAGTCAGATCTGTCAGTAGGCGATTTTGAAATATATTAGCCAAAAAAAAGGATAGAAGGAGAATAGAATTGGATGCATCACTGGAGGGATCCCCAGCAGGAAGAATGAGGTCCCAATACCTCTATATAGATCTTTATATCACTATAGGGGTCACCAGCAGGAGGAAGGAGGTCCTGATTCCTCTATATAGATCTTTATATCACTATAGGGGTCATCAGCAGGAGGAAGGAGGTCCTGATTCCTCTATATAGACCTTTATATCGCTAGAGGGGTCACCAGCAGGAGGCAGGAGGTCCTGATTCCTCTATATAGATCGTAATATCACTAGAGGGGTAACAGGAGGAAGGAGGTCCCGATTCCTCTATATAGATCTTTATATCACTATAGGGGTCACCAGCAGGAGGAAGGAGGTCCTGATTCCTCTATATAGATCTTTATATCACTAGATGGGTCCCAGCAGGAGGAAGGAGGTCCTGATTCCTCTATATAGATCTTTATATCACCAGAGGGGTCATCAGCAGGAGGAAGGAGGTCCTGATTCTTCTATATAGATCTTTATATCACTAGAGGGGTCACCAGCAGGAGGAAGGAGGTCCCGATTCCTCTATATAGATCTTTATATCACTAGAGGGGTCACCGGCCAGAGAAAGGAGGTTCTGATTCCTCTATGTAGATTCTTTTATCACTAGAGGGGTCACCAGCTGGAGAAATTAGATCCTGATTCTTCCATATACTGTAGATCTTTATATCATTAGAGGGGTCACCAGCAGGAGGAATGAGACCCTGATTCTTCCATATACTGTAGATCTTTATATTGCTAGAGGGATCTCCATCAGGAGGAAGGAGGTCCTGATTCCTCTATATAGATCTTTATATCACTAGAGGGGTCACCAGCAGGAGGGAGGAGGTCTTGATTCCTCTATATAGATCTTTATATCATTAGAAGTATCAACAGCAGGAGGAAGGAGGTCCTGATTCCTCTATATAGATCTTTATATCACTAGAGGGGTCACCAGCAGGAGGGAGGAGGTCCTGATTCCTCTATATAGATCTTTATATCATTAGAGGGGTCACCACCAGAAAGAAACAGGCCCTGATTCCTCTATATAGATCTATATATCACTAGAGGGGTCACCAGCAGGAGGAATGAGATCCTGATTCTTCCATATAGATCTTTATATCACTAGAGGGGTCCCAGCAGGAGGAAGGAGGTCCTGATTCCTCCATATAGATCTTTATATCACTAGAGGGGTCACCGGCCAGAGAAAGGAGGTTCTGATTCCTCTATGTAGATTATTTTATCACTAGAGGGGTCACCAGCTGGAGAAATGAGATCCTGATTCTTCCATATACTGTAGATCTTTATATCATTAGAGGGGTCACCAGCAGGAGGAATGAGACCCTGATTCTTCCATATACTGTAGATCTTTATATTGCTAGAGGGATCCCCATCAGGAGGAAGGAGGTCCTGATTGCTCTATATAGATCTCTATATCACTAGAGGGATCTCCATCAGGAGGAAGGAGGTCCTGATTGCTCTATATAGATCTCTATATCACTAGAGGGGTCACCAGCAGGAGGAAGGAGGTCCTGATTCCTCTATATAGATCTTTATATTGCTGGAGGGATCTCCATCAGGAGGAAGGAGGTCCTGATTGCTCTATATAGATCTCTATATCACTAGAGGGGTCACCAGCAGGAGGGAGGAGGTCCTGATTCCTCTATATACTGTACACTCACCGGCCACTTTATTAGGTATGCCTGTTCAATTGCTTGGTAACACAAATTGCTAATTAGCCAACCACATGGCAGCGCCTCAATGCACTTAGGCATCTAGACGTGGTGAAGATGACTTGCTGAAGTTCAAACTGAGCATCAGAATGGGGAAGAAAGGGGACTGAAGTAAGTTTGAATGTGGCATGGTTGTTGGTGCCAAATGGGCTGGTCTGAGTATTTCAAAAACTGCTGATCTACTGGGATTTTCATGCACAGCCATCTCTAGGGTTTATAGAGAATGGTCCAAGAAAGAGAAAATATCCAGTGAGTGGCAGTTGTGTGGAAGAAAATGCCTTGTTGATGTCAGTGGTTAGTGGAGAATGGGCAGACTGGTTGCACGCGACATTCAGATGGTAGGGTCAGAATTTGGCATAAACAACATGAAAGCATGGATCCATACTGCCTCGTATCAACGGTTCAGGCTGGTGGTGGTGGTGTAATGGTGTGGGGGATATTTTCTTGGCACTAGCAAGGTGGACCTAATAAAGTGGCTGGTGAGTGTGGATCTTTATATCACTAGAGGGGATACCAGCAGGAGGAAGGAGGTCCTGATTCCTCTATATAGATCTTTATATCATTAGAAGTGTCACCAGCAGGAGGAAGGAGGTCCTGATTCCTCTATATAGATCTTTATATCACTAGAGGGGTCACCAGCAGGAGGGAGGAGGTCCTGATTCCTCTATGTTGATCTTTATATCATTAGAGGAATCACCACCAGAAAGAAAGAGGCCCTGATTCCTCTATATAGATCTATATATCACTAGAGGGGTCACCAGCAGGAGGAATGAGATCCTGATTCTTCCATATAGATCTTTATATCACTAGAGGGATCTCCAGCAGGAGGAAGGAGGTCCTGATTCCTCTATATACAGTAGATCTTTATACCACTAGAAATATCAACAGCAGGAGGAAGGAGGTCCTGATTGCTCTATATACAGTAGATCTTTATCTCACTAGAAATATCAACAGCAGGAGGAAGGAGGTCCTGATTCCTCTATATAGATCTTTATATCACTAGAGGTGTCACCGGCAGGAGGAATGAGATCATGATTCTTCCATATAGATCTTTATATTTCTAGAGGGGTCACCAGCAGGAGGAAGAAGGTCCTGATTCCTCTATATAGATCTATATATCACTAGAGGGGTCCCCAGCAGGAGGGAGCAGGGCCTGAAACCTATATATTGATCTTCATATCAATAGAGGAATCACCACCAGAAAGAAGGAGGCCCTGATTCCTCTATATAGATCTATATATCACTAGAGGGATCTCCAGCAGGAGGAATGAGATCCTGATTCTGCCTTATAGATCTTTATATCGCTAGAGGGATCTCCAGCAGGAGGAAGGAGGTCCTGATTACTCTATATAGATCTTTATATCACTAGAGGGGTCACAAGCAGGGGGAAGGAGGTCCTGATTCCTCTATATAGATCTTTATATCACTAGAGGGGTCACCAGCAGGGGGAAGGAGGTCCTGATTCCTCTATATAGATCTTTATATCACTAGAGCGGTCACTGACGGGAGGAAGGAAGTCCCGATTCTTGTATATAGATCTTTATATCACCAGAGAGGTCACCAGCAGGAGGAAGGAGGTCCCCATTCCTCTATATAGTTCTTTATATCACTAGAGGTGTCACCAGCAATAGGAAGGAGGTTTTGATTCCTCTACCTATATAGATATTTATATCAATAGAAGGACCACCAACAGGAGGAAGGAGGTCACCAGATGAATGTTTAGAAGCAGAGGTAATGTCAATTTCTCTAATCCGATTGGCTAATGATGAAGGAACCATGGCACATGGCAGAAGAAAACAAATATCTGTCACTTCCAGGAGTTTTGCAAGCCAAAGAGTCTGATGGAGGTTGCAGTGCTTAACGAAAGCAAGGTAGAGGACATACACTGTCGAACAGCTATCATGGCTCATCTCTTGCATGGAACCTGCCAGTTTGATATCTTTAGAGACCTGACAGGGTCTATTTAATATGCTTCTAATGTGATATTTGTCATGAATCATGATATCTCCTATGTAGGAAATATTCAGCCTTGTAGTTCAATATTCAGCCTTGCACATAAGTCCAGCCATGACTGGTCCTCTTTACACAACCATTAGATGAGAGGAAAGTTTTCTGATCCACAACTAACATTTTAGCTCTAAATTGTGTATTTATGATGTTTCTCTAGCTACTGGTGGAGCGATGTGTACTGTTATCATTGATCATATTTCATTATGAAGGAATAGAAAGATTTTCCATTTGTCTTCGGATTCTGCAGAGGCGGAAGTTGGTGAAGGAGAACCAATTCTATAATGTAATTTTGGTTTCCATTACTGCGGATTCTCCCCTCTCTACACGAGTCAATATAAATAATAAATAGAACTTTGCAGATAATGCTCTGGCCATTGCAGAGGGAATTCATGTGAGAAATGACGGCACAGCTGTAGGATGAGAGTTGTAAATTATAGGACTGGAAAGTCAGATCAGACTAATCTGCCTGTTGTGTGATATTATGTAAAATGACTTCCGTTTCAAGGACTACACTACCTTTCTCCCTCCAATCACAGCGCCTACACTGTCTTCTTATCCCCACATCCCAAGGCCTACACTCCTTTCCCCACCCCCATGACAAGGCCTACACTCCTTTCCCCACCCCCATGACAAGGCCTACACTCCTTTTTCTCACCCCCATGACAAGGCCTATGCTCCTTTCTCCACTCCCATAACAAGGCCTACACTCCTTTTTCTCACCCCCATGACAAGGCCTACACTCCTTTTTCTCACCCCCATGACAAGGCCTATACTCCTTTTTCTCACCCCCATGACAAGGCCTACACTCCTTTCTCCACCCTCATGACAGTCTACACTCCTTTCCCCACTCTCATGACAAGGCCTACACTCCTTTTTCTCACCCCCATGACAAGGCCTACACTCCTTTCCCCACCCCCATGACAAGGCCTACACTCCTTTCCCCACCCCCATGACAAGGCCTACACTCCTTTTTCTCACCCCCATGACAAGGCCTATGCTCCTTTCTCCACTCCCAGAACAAGGCCTACACTCCTTTTTCTCACCCCCATGACAAGGTCTACATTCCTTTTTCTCACCCCCATGACAAGGCCTACACTCCTTTTTCTCACCCCCATGACAAGGCCTACACTTCTTTTTCTTACCCCCATGACAAAGCCTACACTCCTTTCTCCACCCTCATGACAAAGCCTACACTCCTTTCCCCACTCTCATGACAAGGCCTACACTCCTTTTTCTCACCCCCATGACAAGGCCTACACTCCTTTTTCTCACCCCCATGACAAGGCCTACACTCCTTTTTCTCACCCCCATGACAAGGCCTACACTCCTTTTTCTCACCCCCATGACAAGGCCTACACTCCTTTCTCTCACCCCCATGACAAGGCCTACACTCATTTCCCCACCCTCATGACAAGGCCTAAACTCCCTTCCACTCTCCTAATTGCAAGGCCTACACTTTCATCCCCTTCCCTCATCACAAGGCCTATACTCCCTTCCTCCCATCCCAAGACCTACACTCTCTTCCCCTTCCCCCATTACAAGGCCTACACCCCCCCTCCCCATCCCAAGGCCTACACTCTCTTCCCCTTCCCCCATTACAAGGCCTACACTCCCCCTACCCATCCCAAGGCCTACACTTTCTCCCCCTTCCCTTATCACAAGGCATACACTCCCTGTCCCACTGACAAGGCCTACACTCCTTCACCCCCCCCCCCCCCATCTCAAGGCCTACACTCTCTTCCCCTTCTTCATCACAAGGCATACACCCTCTGTCCCCATAATAAGGCACATACACTCCCTACCCCAATGACAAGGCGTGCTCCCCCCCTCCACTCCAATCCGAAGGCCTACACTCTCTTTACCTTCTCCCATAACAAGGCATACACTCTCTACCGCAATGTCAAGGCCTACACTCCTTCACCCCCCCACTCCCCTATCCCAAGGCCTACACTCTCATCCCCTTCCCTCATCACAAGACATACATTCCCTGTCCCAATGACAAGGCCTACACTCCTTCATCCCCCCCCCCCCATCCCAAGGCCTACACTCTCTTCCTCTCCTTCATCACAAGGCATACACCCACTGTCCCCATAACAAGGCATATACACTACCTACCCCAATGACAAGGCGTGCACCCCCCTCCCCTCCAATCTGAAGGCCTACACTCTCTTTCCCTTCTCCCATAACAAGGCATACACTTGCATACGCAATGACAAGACCTACACTCCTTGACCCCCCACCCCTCCATCCCAAGGCCTACACTCTCATCCCCTTCCCTCATCACAAGGCATACACTCCCTACCCCAATGACAAGGCCTATGCTCCTCCCCCCTCCCAAGGCCTGCACTCTTTTCCCATTCCCCATTCCCAAAGCCTACACTCCATTGCCCTCCTCTATAACAAGGCCTACACTCCCTGCTCTTCCCCTGATTGCAAGACCTACACTCTCTACCCCCATCACAGGGCCTACACTTCTTTCCCTATCTTCCACCCTTTTCACAGCTTATACTTCCTTCTCCCATTCCAAAATCTTTATATCCTTCTTTCCTCCCCATCCTGAGAGCTACAGTGCCTTGGAAAAGTATTCATTCCCCTTGAAATTTTCCCCATGTTGTCATATCGCAGCCAAAAATGTAAATGTATTTTATTGGGATTGGATGTGATAGACCAACACAAAGTGGCACATCATTGTGAAGTGGAAGGAAAATGATAAATGGTTTTCAAAATCTTTTACAAATAAATCTGTGAAAAGTGTGGCGGTATTTGTATTCAGCCCCCCGGAGTCAATACTTTATAGGACCCCCTTTGGCTGCAATTCCAGCTGCAAGTCTTTTAGGGGATGTCTCTACTAGCTTTGCAAATCTAGAGAGGGACATTTCTGCCCATTCTTCTTTGCAGAATCGCTCAAGCTCTGTCAAATTGGATGGAGAACGTCTGTGAAAAGCAATTTTGCCACAGATTCTCCATTGGATTTAGGTCTGGAGTGGACTGTGTCTGGGCCATTCTAACACATGAACGTGCTTTGATGTAAACCATTCCATTGTAGCTCTGGCTGGATGTTTCAGGTCGTTGTCCTGCTGGAAGGGAAACCTCCGCCCCGGTCTCAAGTCTTTTGCAGACTCTAACAGGTTTTCTTCTAAGATTGCCCTGTATTTGGCTCCATCCATCTTCCCATCAACTCTGACTTGCTTCCCTGTCCCTGCTGAAGAAAAGCATCCCCAGCACATGATGCTGCCACCGCCATGTTTCACAGTGGGGATGGTGTGTTCAGTGTGATGTGCCGTGTTAGTTTTGCTTTTAGGCCAAATGGTTCCATTTTGGTCTCCTCTGACCAGAGCCCCTTCTGCCACATGTTTGCTGTGTCCCCCACATGGCTTCCCGCAAACTGCAAATGGGGCTTCCTTTGGCTTTCTTTCAACAATGACTTTCTTCTTGACACTCTTCCATAGAGGCCAGATTTGTGGAGTGCACGACTAATAGTTGTCCTGTGGACAGATTCTCCCACCTGAGCTGTGGATCTCTGCAGCTCCTCCAGAGTTACCATGGACCTCTTGGCTGCTTCTCTGATAAATGCTCTCCTTGCCTGGCCTGTCAGTTTAGGTGGACGGACATGTCTTAGTAGGTCTGCAGTTGTGTCATACTCTTTCCATTTTCGGATGATGGATTGAACAGTGCTCCGTGAGATGTTCAAAACTTGGATTATTTTTTTTATAACCTAACCCTGCTTTAAACTTCTCCAAAACTTTATCCCTGACCTGTCTGGTGTGTTCATTGGCCGTCATGATGCTGTTTGTTCACTAATGTTCTCTAACAATCCTCTGAGGGCTTCACAGAACAGTTGTGTTTATACTGAGATGAAATTACACACAGGTGGACTCTATTTACTAATCAGGTGACTTCTGAAGGCAATTGCTTCCACTAGATTTTAGTTAGGAGTATTAGAGTAAAGGGGGCTGAATACATATCCATACTTTTCAGATATTTACTTGTAAAAAAATTTGAAAACCATTTATTTTTTTCCTTCCACTTTACAATTATTTGGCACTTTGTGTTGGTCTATCACATAAAATCCTGTTTTTTGGTTGAAACATTAATATTATTATTATACAGGATTTATATGGTGCAACAGTTTGCTCAGCATTTTACAATATAAAGGGAGACAATACAGCAACAATACAGTTCAATACAAGAGGGTTAGGAACATGACATAGTGTGGAAAATTTCAAGGGGTATGAATACTTTTTCAAGCCACTGTATGGTCTTTTTTCCATCCCAAGGCCTATACCCCCCCCCCCCCTTTCCTGATTCCATGGCCTATACTCCCTTCCCCATTCCAAGACCTGTACTCTCTTTTCAAGGGCTATACTCTGTACACCTATCCCAAAGCCTGCATCCCTTACCTCCACACATTCAAAGAGCTATGTTGGCCATTATTACAAGGCCAATATTGCCATCCTATCCCACAATTCCAAGGCCATAGTCCTTTATCTTACCCCTATTGTTTGACCCATACAGCTCCAAAAAAGATATGAGTACTCAGCTCTATATAGGATGACCATATGAGTACACAACTCATATATACCCGTATATAAGGTCATAGGATAGACATGAGTACACAGCTACATATAGGATGACCATATGAGTACACCGCTCCATATAGCATGGTCAAATGAGTACACAGCTCCATATAGAATAGCTATAGGAGTACACAGCCCCATATAGGATGGTCATATGAGTACCCAGCCCCATATAGGATAGTCATATGAGTAACCAGTCCCATATAAGATGGTCATATGAGTACCCAGCCCCATATAGGATGGTCATATGAGTACCCAGCCCCATATAGGATGGTCATATGAGTACCCAGCCCCATATAGGATAGTCATATGAGTACACAGCCTCATATAAGATGGTCATATGAGTACATAGCCCCATATAGGATAGTCACAGGAGTACACAGCCCCATATAGGATGGCCTTATGAGTACACAGCCCCATATAGGATAGTCATATGATTTCACAGCCCCGTATAGGACAGTTATACGAGTACACAGCCCCATATAATATGGTCATTTGAGTACACAGCCCCATATAGGATGGCCATATGAGTACACAGCCCCATATAGGATGGCCATATGAGTACACAGCCCCATATAAGATGGCCATATGAGTACACAGCCCCATATAGGATGGCCAGATGAGTACACATCCCCATATAGGAAGGCTATAGGAGTACACAGACCCATATAGGATAGTCATAGGAGTACCCAGCCCCATATAGGATAGTCATAGGAGTACCCAGCCCCATATAGGATGGCCATAGGAGTACACAGCCCCATATAGGTTAGCCATATGAGTACACAGCCCCATATAGGATAGTCATAGGAGTACAAAGCCCCATATAGGATAGTCATAGGAGTACACATCCCCATATAGGATGGCCATATGAGTACACAGCCCCATATAAGATTATTATTATACAGTATTTATATAGCGCCAACGGTTTGCTCAGCGCTGTACATTATAATGGGAGACAGTACACGAGACAGTACAGTAACAATACAATACAATACAATACACGAGGGGTTCGAGGGACCTGCTCCTTGGAGCTTACAATCTAGGAGGGAGGGATAGTGGTACAGGAGGAAATAGCTGTGGGGGATGGAGTGGTAGGAAGAGTGGAGGAGATTGGCAATTAGCTGAAGGCAGGGTAGGCTTCCCTGAAGAGATAGGATTTCAGAGTGTGCCTAAAGGTGAGGAGAGTAGGTGATAGTCTGATGGATTGGGGTAGGGAGTTCCAGAGGATGGGGGAAGCCGTGGAGAAGTCCTGGAGACGGGCATGGGAGATGGAGACTAGGGAACTGGAGAGTAGGTCTTGTGTGGAGCGGAGAGTACGTTTTGGGTGGTACTTGGATACCAGATCGGTGATGTAGTTTGGGGCAGTGTTATGAACAGCTTTGTACGTCAATGTTAGTATTTTTAATTTTATCCATTGGGCAATCGGAAGCCAGTGGAGGGATTGGCAGAGGGGGGTGGCAGACACGGAGCAGTTAGTAAGGTGGATGAGTCTGGCTGCAGAATTCAGGATAGACTGAAGCGGGGATAGCCTGCGGTGAGGTAAGCCGATGAGGAGGGAGTTACAGTAGTCAAGTCGTGATATAATAAGGAAGATATATATTGTATATCGTGATATAATAAGATGGTCATAGGAGTACACAGCCCCATATAGGATGGCCATATGAGTACACAGCCCCATATAGGATAGTCATATGATTTCACGGCC